>NW_006921858.1:3102301-3114017 GCF_000298275.1 Orycteropus afer afer | reverse complement strand
AGTGCCGTAGAGTCCTAACCGACACCTCCTTGGGTTTCCGAGGCAGTATCACTCCAGAAGTAGATTGCCCAACCTTCCTTCCGAGGAGTGGCTGGAGGTTTTGAACCGCCAGCCTGCTGGTTAGCAGTCAAATGCTTTAGACACTATGCTACCAGAACTCCTGGAGAGGCTCAAAGCAGCTGCCATTTTAGAGATTCCCAGGGGAATGTGAGACTGTGATTGGAGAGGTCGTTTCTGTTTTGTCTTCTCATTGTAGAGTGATCAGCCTTTCCTTGAAAGCAAGAGTGGTAACCTTCGGTTGGCTAAAACCTGCTCATAATAGCGCTGGGACTTCCTGCCCTCTCTCTTTCTCTCTCTCTCTTTTTTTAAATATTCCAATCTCCAAACCAACCCCAAAACCCTCCACTGCCATTGAGTTTTCTGATTCATAGTGACCTTCACTGGGTTTCCAAGGTGGTAAATCTTTACAGAAGTAAATTGTCCTGTCTTCCTTCTGTGGAGCAGCTGGTAGGTTTGAACCACCAACCTTCTGGTTATCAGTCAAATGCCTTAGGCACTACACCACCAGAGCTCATCCTCAGATAGCTTTAAATAGAGAAGCCTACTGTAGTATCTGCCCAGGGACCACATGCCCCTCTTACCCTGATTGATAGCAGTTTAGTCTAACTAATAACTTGTAGACTTTGGCAATTTTCTTTCCCCTGCAGATTTTTTTAAAATCATGTTTTCTCAGAGCAAAATACTTTCCTCTTCTAAATATTACAAATGGTGTTGTCTGTAGAAAGAAATATAAACATCACATTTTTCATTTTGTATCATAGCAGTAACTTACTCTCTTGTTTTTCTGATAAATCACAATGAGACTTTGACATGTACACACATACATGTATGTGTGTGTGATTTTGGATATCCTTTTTCAAAAACGAAAGTTTTAACGGAGCATTTCCAAAGCAGTTGAACAGTAAAGTGCATGGCAGATAAAAAGGGCTGGGGCAGTATTTAATATTAGTACAGTCCCATTCATTAGCAGTGGTTGGCTAATACACAAGTAGCATAAAAAGTGTTTATCAGTTGTCATTGTGACCACATTCCATATTTTCTATTGGTTCTGGCTCCATGTGTTAAAAATAGTCTTGTGTTATACGGAATCTTTCTAATCACCTGTACACTCGTGGAAATACTGAAGATCAAACTGTGCAGTGATAGATTATCACATTTAGTAAATACTGGAGGAAACAAACATACTAATTTGTATAGGACTCATGGTATCTTTCTGTTCGCTACATTTTTTATTAAAACTTGAATTTTTAATTACTTCGTAGCGTGATGCTTTGATCAAAATATAGGTAAAAATTTAACAGATTCTAAGCAAATTCATGGGAGCTCTGGTGGCATAGTGCCTAAGGCACTTGATTCCTAACCAGAAGGCTGGTGGTTCAAACCCACTAGCTACTTCTCGGAAGGAAGGTGGCCAATCTACTTCCGTAGTAATACTGCTTCTGAAACCCAAGGAGGGGTTGCTATGAGTCGGGGTCGACTTGACAGAACATAACACTACCACCACAAGCAAATTCAAGGGCAAAATTAGTGTATGTTAGCACTTATAACTAGAAAAGGCTGTTGTATGTTAATAAAAGCTATTTTGTCTCATGTACTTAGTGACTTAACATTTAGGAAAAATGTAAATTTAGGAATTAACTCATTTTGCTTTCTATATATGAATCATTGGCTTTAATGTTTTAAATTCATATTTTAACAATAGCACTGTTCTCACATATTTCAATTTCATTATGTCCTATATATTACTTTGCTTTATTTTTTTTAATGTTTCTCTTGATGTTAATTTTTTTTTCAAAAATACTGTAGCAGTTTACAGTATTGTGACCTACATGCCTGTTTCGATTACCTAGTTTGATTACTCTAACAGAAGATACCACAAATGGGATGGTTTGAGCAAACAGTAGTTTATTCTCTTACAGTTTGGAGGCTTTAAGTCCGAGTTCAAAGTGCCAGGTTCTGGGGGCTGGGTGAAAGCCTCTCAACCTTGGGCTTCAGCTCTGCTTCCTGCTCCCAGCCCACTGAAGCTGGAGGCTTTTCTTCACTCAGCTGCTGGCTGCTTAGGCTGACAAACCCAAGATTGACAAGTAACAAGTCACAGTCTCGATATTACCAAACCACACGGCAGGCCATTAATTCAAGTCCATTGAAAGTCCCAAGGTCGGCAGAGCATGGCAGGCTACTGAATAAGGACACAGCTACATGCAGCATTCAAGCGTGCCATAAGCTAAAGACCATTCCCCAAGGCTTCTCCTTATATACAGAAAGCAGACCACATTCCTAAGGCAGCTACTCAGCTGTTCAAAGTAGAGTCCACCATCGAGTTGATTAACAGTCTCATCATGGGGAAAACTGTATCCAGCTGCCCAGCCACTCAACCAGGCCCAGCCAAGTTGATATACAAACTTAAGTACCACAGTGCCTGATTAGAAAAAAAAAAAAAACTCATTAATGAAGAAGATGATAATCAGTAATGGATTTGGCCAGCTATTGCTGGCCTAAGCATTCTGCATAATCCATTGTTGATTAAGTTAATGAAAACACAGTGCAGGTTGTGAAGGCATCCTGTGATGGCAGATGTGAATAAGATTGAAAAGATATAATTCTGGACTATATCAGAGATTAAACCAAGCATGGAGGGGCCAGAGACCGGGGCAAGCATGTGTTTATCAAATGATTTTATATAACTTAAATGTTGGGTTTTTTGTTTGATGGCAGAAGTCAAAGTAAATGAATGTACAGTGCTTTCTTTTCGAATTATAAACAAAAATGCAAGCAGTTGTAACTGTGTCTAACTAGACTTCATTGAATGATCTATTCCATCCATTCAAATCATTCTGAACTTTTCTTTCCTTTTCTTACAGGTGATATCACACAAAAAGGATATGAAAAGAAGAGGTCAAAATTAATTGGCGCCTACCTGCCACAACCTCCAAGTATGTAAACCTTGATTAATGGCATAAATCACCTAGCTTTAGGAGTTAATTGCAACATGCAAGAGGCAAATAAAGGAGAAACAACCGAGACCAAATATCTTTTTAGGCCCTAATCTGCATGAAAATCATGACTTATCTTTAAACAAGTCACATCTAATTCCTTGTTCTGATTATACATACATTTTGTGTCATGTAGAAGGGACATATAACTTTTCTATAAATATACCTAATAAATTGAATAGGCATTTCATCTGTAGATAAAGAACATATGTTTGATAATTTTTGGAATGCTATAATCATAAAATATATGAAAGCATGTATGATTTAAACATGACTTTTGGTTTGGTGAGTTAAACTTTATTGTTATTTATTATGGTTTAAATTAATCCAAGGATTTTGCTAATGTCATGGAGGGCCAAATCTAGAAATTGGCAAAATGATATATTGTACCTGGAGTCATGAAATTATAATGGTTGGTTACTCTTTAAATGTAGTTGTAAAATATTTATTATGTATTCTTCTCCAAGGTGTAAAATCTGTTTCATTCTAGTATTTCACTGTGCAAGTTCATAGACTCTCTTTTCACTTGAGGTAGGTTCTAAGAATTTCAGGAAAAAGAAGAGAGTATTAGACTGGAATTCTAACACCTTTACTCAGTTAGGTTTGAAGGTGACATTGAAAATTTTCTAGGCAATAGGGATGATTTAAAGCTAATGCAATTAATTTTTCCCTCCAAGGAAAAAGGATAGTGACATAAATTTTAAGGTGCTAAATTAACTCTACAGTTCTCACAGCACTGTTCAAATGAAATTTTTAAAACTTCTGTTCCAAGGAATAGAAGTTAAGGAAGTTTAAATACACACACGTACCCACCTATATGTGGGTGCATACATATACCCCTCAATTCTGTTATATCCTGTTATCCTGACACTTTGACTTCTCCGGGAGTATTCTGTTAGATGGTTAAGGAGAGTTCCATGGAGCTCATGTTCCAGGAAATTTAATTTGTGTGTTGAGTTTCTGCTGTTTGTAGTTTTTGTTTTGATTTTCTGTGTGTATCTTTCCTTAATTTTTAAGAAAATTAACATAAAGATGGACCTGTTTTAATAGCCCTTATTAGCTGAGGGGCTAGATTTTCTTGTTGTCTGGCTTATAAAAGGAGGAAACTCTACTCTTTTAGCATGAAGAAAAAGTTATTGGGTTTGGCTGCAACCCATATGTGAAAAAGCTGTAGGAGCAAATGTTGGGGGAAGATAATTAGACAATGGTCTTTTCCTCCCCTTTTCCTTCTTTCTCTCTTCTAACAGAATCACCATGATGACCGTCTTAATAGTACCATCACTTGCTGAATTAATTTCTGCAGGTGTACCTCCAGGTCTTGGAAGAAGGCTGGTGGGGCCAATTGTAGGCTGTTGACATTAGTGGATTTTGATTTCTGTGCCTTACCAAACAAAAGTGAAACAGAAGCAGTTCCTCGCTTTCCCAGAAGACAGTTCTCGAGCCGCAGCTTTGCCAAGAACATGATTGACCCCAATGTTGGCTGAGTGCTGATGGCCTGGCCCGTGTTGTGTGGTCCCTTTGGTGTTATATGTGCTGTTCTGCATGGGGTCGGCAGCTCTGCTCAGCGCTGTAACAAATTAAAAAAAAACTAAGTTTTGAATTAATTAGTTTTTTTTCAACTTGTTACAGCAGCGAATGGAGCTGCCGTGGTTCGGTGTAGACTGCAGCACAGTGAAGGAGCCACGAGAAGAATGCTCCGCTCTGCCAACATCGGAGTGTGTGACATCCGAGAAGCAGCGGCCAGAGAGCGGGTGGCCAGCACCGCAGGAAATCGGCCTCTGTTTTACTTTCGTTTCGGTGAGCTCTACTTTACTGAGAGAGAAAGAGAGAAACAAACCTGCTGGCAGGGTTACACACTTGATAATTGACAGCCTATATAATACTAACCTATATAAAATGGTAGTGTGTAGTGTTAGATAGAATCATATTTTGAGCCCCATATTTTTCAGAAGAGGTCCTATGACTTATCCAGGATCACAATACTTGTTAATTGCAGAGCCCATTGTAGAGCCCAGAGTCATCATCATCCTAGAATCTCAGATCCTAGTTCTGTGTGTTTTTAATTATAATCTATTACCCTGTTTTGATAACCCTTTTTCATAGTTGGAGTACCACTTTTGAAGCACTTGAGAAAGAGGAATACATAACAAATTATAAAATTCTTCTTAAAATTATTGATCATCTACTTATTTTTGTCTTTATATTCAAAGACCTAGGTAAAGGATGAGGTATTCAGCCTTGGTTTTCTGAGGCCTATTAAATGGAATAAATTTGAGATCTGTAGTTCTCTCATATTCCTATCTCCAAAAAGCAAAGCTATGGATTTTGAAAAAGAAAAATCAAACCATCAGTCATAGAGTATTTTCTTAAAGGTAGTGATATTCAGAGGTCAGAATTACTTTGGTAGATAGAATTTGAATATAAGAAGCCAATGGTGCACTTTTTTTTTTTTTTTTTAATAAGAAAATAAGAAACAAATTCTTACATTAGGAATTTATAGGCTGAAAATTTAGGCTTAAGTTCAGGTTAATGCCTCAAATGTTTTGTTTCAGAATCGCGTACAAGCTCTGGTGGTGGTGTACCTAAGGCATTTGACTGTTAACCAGAAGGTTGGCGGTTTAAACCCACCAGTGGCTCCGCAGAAGGAAAATAGGCCAATCTACTTCCATAAAGATTTGCCACCTTGGAAACCCAACGGGGGTCCTCGTGAATCAGAATCAACTTGATGGCAGTGAGTTTTGTTTGTTTTCACAGTAGCAATTGGGTACTAGTATCAAGTTAATTCTGACTCATGACAATCCCATGTCAGTCAGAGTGTAATTGTGCTTCACAGGGTTTTCAGTAGCTAATTTTTTGGAAGTAGATCACCAGGCCTTTCTTCTGAGGTACCTGTAGTTGCACTCAAACTTCCAGCCTTTTGGTTAACCACTTGGTGCTTCAACCATTTGTTCCACACCAAAAGGCTAGAAGTTTATACCACAGTGTAAAATTGGAGGTGCAAGTCCACCCAGAAGTACCTCAGAAGAAGGCGCCAAAAATTAGCCATTAAAACCTTATGGAACACAATTCTACTCTGACACACGTGGTGAAATTGGCTCAGTGGCAGCTGGTGATACCAGGATCTCAAAAGAGGATTCCCGACCTTATCTTTGAGCTTCTGCTCATATTCATCCTATACAAGCCAGCCTGCTGATGAGTATAATGGCGTTGCCATGGAAAAGAATGGAGGGGTTGATGAGTAGCTGACAAAGTTGAGTGCTATTTGTAAGGCTTGTTTCAGAATATATGTAAGCAGTATGTATCTGATTCATATTTGATGACATTAGAACTTATTTGGGAGCTCTGATAGCATAGTGGCTAAGGTACTTGACTGCTAACCAGAAGGCTGGCGGTTCAAACCCACCAGCCACTCCTCGGAAGAAAGGTTGGGCAATCCTATTTCCGTAGTGATACTGCCTCGGAAACCCAAGGAGGGGTCGCTATGAGTCGGGGCCAACTCGACGGCATATAACAACAACAACAACAGAACTTATTTGGGGATATATATATGCTTATATATAAGCATATTTATATGGTTATTTCTGAGAAGTTACCTCGGGGTGAGCAATCATTCATTACATGCAACTTTGTTCTATGAGCAGCAGAAGCCATTAAGTGGAGCCGGTATTCTAAATTAGAGATTTCTTTCTTTCTTCTTCTTCTTCTTCTTTTTTTTTTTTTTTTTTTGACTAGCCCAGTTTTAGAAATAATTCTTCTTGTATGAGATCTTTATGAAAAACATTTTGTTTTCTTTTTCCATCTTTCCTGTCCTACCATGCATTTTCCTTTAAAGAATTTGTATTTGATCTATTTTAACTTATTTTAAAGCATTCTTTTTATTTGCCAGAGAAAATATTAAGAGTCCAGAAAGTATTCTCAAAATGTTTTATAAGATGTTGTTTGAGAGGGAGAAATGATTATGGATGAAAATTGCTTGTGCAGGCATTCAGCAAAAGCTGACAGCTCAGATTGGAGCCACCAAACATTAGTTCTTTCCCAGGGGAAGCATTCAGGAAGCAATTTGACTTCCTCGATTTTCATTGTTCTTTAGACAAAGTAAGTGACTCCACTATGGAAGTAGCTAATAGTGACTCAGATACCAACGGGAAGACGCATTGTCTTTGGTGAAGGTGATGCTGAATGCTTTCCTAAATCTTGATAAGGCCCTTAGCTGATTCATATGTCTAAAGTGTGTCAGAAGCTAGAAAGAAAAAAATGAAAATTACATATTTAATGAAGGAAGAAGTCAGAAAAATATATTGCCTTTTGAAAACCATTTTTCCAAGAGAAAATACTGCTTAGGAGAACTTACTATTCATTTAGTACTTACTGTCTTTCAGTTTTTTGGGTATGTAATAACTCTTTCAAGATTATACTTCATTAATAGCTAAATCTGATTAATCTCGTAAAAATAGGAAATAAAATCCACTGCCTATCACTCTCTTTAGGGATATTTTAAGAACATAGTGTCAACTTTTATAATTTATTCTCTACTGCTTTTAAGACATAGACCAGAGTGCTATAAAGTAGTAAAATCTTAATGTACCGTAAATAGTAAAACTTTACTTGCCCAGATATAATCTCTGTCTCTTAACATGTATATTAACTAGATTTTATCTTTTGCATGATTTCTCATAAAATAGTTTTCAGAATTGAGCATTTCCTGTAGATGTAGTTTTCTTGTTGAAGCTGAGGCAGATAACTTTCTGTACTCATTTCCAGTTCCACAGATTTACTTGTAGGTTGCCCAGTCTTCCTTCCAAGGAAAGGCTGGTGGGATTGAACCACCAGCCTTCTGGTTAGCAGTCAGATGCGTTAGGCACTACACCAGCAGAGCTCCTTTGTAGTTGAGTAGTTTTGAAAATCTTGGTGAATTCAGCTAATGTGCCCCAGTTGTCAAGTCCATCCTTTTTTCCTTCCTATTCCATATGAGTTTGGCTGCAGGATCCAGATGAACAGCCTTTCCTGAGAAGAAGGCTCTATTTTAGTTAAATGGTGAATTTATCAGTCTACATTTTGTTTAGACTGAAGAATGTTAATGACACCACACTTGAATATAGATGTGTTCTGCTTTAAAAGGGCATTCACATACTTCACTGTGATGCCATTGCAACCGTGCAACAGCCCTGGCCTTTTCCCAGTTCCTTGATTCTTCATGCTAATGGTGTTGCTGGTAGCACAGTGCCTAAGGCACTTGACTGCTAACCAGAAGGCTGGAGCTTCAAACCCACCAGCCACTCCTCGGAAGGAGGGTTGGGCAATCTACTTCCATAGAGATACCACCTCAGAAACCCAAGGAGGGGTTGCTATGAGTCTCTCCAACTCAATGGCAAATAACAACACAACAGCAATGGTGTCCTCAGGTTTTTCACGATGCTTTCCATCTGCTAAAAAGTCAGGGAGGCCACACTGTGGCCTCTTCTAACCCCACAAGAGGAAGACAGAATCACCATCAATAGCCCAAGGCCTATTACTGCAAGGCCAGACATGCTGCCTCCCTCCAGCCCTTTTCTCTCCTGGGTTCGATAATTCACTGCAGTGGCCACACAGAACTCACAGATTACGGGGTTTATTAGGGAAGCACCAGGCTACAATTCAAGTTCAGGAAAAACACTCAGCCTCTCTCCCAGCCCACAGTCTCTCTCCAAACAGTCTTTCACGGTGTCTCATTCAGCAATGTGTGTCTCTTGCGTCTCTTTCCCAGCAGCGCGAATCTCTTTCTGCAGCACCTCTTCCTCAGCCAGCAGTCAGAGAGAGACTTCTGCCTCTAGGAGGTCTCCTTTTGAGCCTGGCAGAGTGGCCAAACTAACCAATCATAACATCAGATTTCTAAGCACCTGAGAGAAAGCTGGAACCTCCCAGAACAATGCTTTGTGTTGCACCCAACAGAAAAAACCCAGGTGGATAACTTTTACCATCAGGAGCTCCTCAGTTGCTCACAGCAAATTCCACCACAGAGTTTACAAAGACTTATGGCTAGAAAAGCCACACTAAGTAATTGACTACACCACACCATCTTAGGGATTCTGTACATGCTTTGTCCTTTGCTTACAATACTATTAGCCCATCTGTACCTGCTTATCTATTAATGCTCAGTTCACATGTCACTTCCACAAGGATTTTTTCTATGATGCCTCAGATTAGACAGGTCATTCTGTTCTAATCCTCATGATATTCTACATCTGAAATTCTCAGCACAGTTGCAGTTGAATAGCTGCTGTTTAATGATTTAATGTTTAATAATACCACCTTCAGTAGAATATAAGCTACCTGAGTCTTTCTAGCCTCTTGCACATAGTAAATGATGATTCAGTAAATTTTTGTTGAAGGGATGAACAAGGTAGATAGGAAGACACTGTTTTGCTCATTTGACAGCTCTGGAAGCTGCAGGGAAGACACATTAAATAATTTGTGTATAGTTAGTGTTTTGGTTAACTAGTGCCACTCTGACAAGAATATACCACAAATGGAAGGACTTGAACAAACAGGAGTTTATTTTCTTATAATTTTGGAGGTTTTAAGTCTGAGTTCAAAGTGCAGGGCTCTAGGGGCTAGGTGAAAGCCCCTCAACCTTGGGCTTCAGCTCTGCCTCCTGCTCCCGGCCCACTGAAGCTGGAGGCTTTTCTTTACTCAGACAGCTACTGGCTGCTGAGGCTGACAAGCCCAAGGTTGACAAATAGAAAGGTAGGGTCCCAATGTTACCAAACAACGTAATAGGCCACTAATTCAAGTCTGGAGGAAGTCCTAAGATCAGCAGGGCATGGCAGACTGTTGGAAAGTGACTTGACTACATGCAGGGTTCAAGCATGCCAAAAGGCCATTAAATCTGATCATTCCCAAAGCTGTTGCTTATATAGTGCAAGCAGACCATATCCCTAAAGCAGCTACTCAGCTGCTCCAATAGATTCCACCATGGAGTTAATTACCAATCTCACCATGGAGAATAACCATATTTAGCTGCCCAGCCACTCAACCAGGCCCAGCCAAGTTGACACACAAACTTAAGTACCACATTAGAAAAAGGAGTAGTGGGGTGGTGACTGATGTATCCCACACTGCCACCACCATAGGAGCCTCCAACCTCTATCACTTTCACACCCCACTGGAACTGCACAGTGAGGGGCACAGGTAGCAACGCTAGTTTGTCCCATCAGATAAAATTTTTTACTTGCAGTAAGTGAACAAGAGAACTTCATATATAAACCTTTCCTTGACTTTTTGTAATAGTGAACTCATACAATATTTGTCCTTCTGTGATTGACTTCACTGAGCATAATGTTTTTCAAGTTTATCCATGTTATGTGATGTTTTGCAGATTCTACCTTATTCTTAAGGCTTGCATAGTATTCCATTGTGTGTATGTACCATAGTTTGGTTATCCATTCTTCTGTTGATGAGCACCTACGTTGTTTCCATCTCTTTGCTATTGTAAATAGTGCTGTGATGAACATGGCTATGCATAGAGCAAAAAACTTCAAGTGATTGGCCCAGCCTAGAAGCCAAAATGTTCAGCTTAAAATAATTTCTGTGTAGTGCCTTGAATGAAGCAATGAAAACCTTTCACTGACTGCTTCAGGTATCTTCCGTGTTCACAATTTTATTTTGATTCCTGATTTGTATAATTTTAATGGCAGATGGTAACACGTAGGTTCTAATCTTGTTTCCATTTCTGAGATGTGAGAGGAGTACATGATTTTGAACTTCAGTACATTCCAATCACTTGAATTTTGTTTTATTATTTTAGAGCTTGGTTTGAAAATCCTGTTATTCTATGATGTAACCAGAGATACGCTTTTTGACCTGAATTCTATTTCTTGGAGCGACCCATCTTGGCCATTTCATGTAGCTAAATGGAGAGAACTTTGCTTGAAATGTAGTCACAGGTTCTTCTCCTGGGCTTTGAGAGTTGTGAGGGAGTAAGCTGCTTATAAAGCTTGTTGCAGAGTTTAGTGTTTATGAAGTTTGGCCTTGTGAATTTAGTCTTACACAAAATGTAGAACTTTTTTTTTAATCTTACATTTAAGGATCTAAACCCAAGTTGTCCCTGGGTGGTGCAAACAATTAATGCATTTGTCTCCTTACCAAAAGGTTAGAAGTTTGAGTCCAGCCAGAGACTCCTTGGAGGAAAAGACTGGCAGGCTGCATTTGAAACATCAGCCATTGAAAACCCTATAGAACACCGTTCTACTCTGGCACACATGGGGTTGCCATGAGTCAGAACTGACTCCGCAGCACCTGACTGTTTTTCAGCCTGAGTGAGATGCTATTGTGTTATATTTTCCTTAGAAAATAAAGATGACCTGATTTATCTCAGCTTCTTACTGAGGTATTTTAATTCTTTATTCTAACAACTGCTGGGCTTCTCTGGTGGCAGTTGCACAATTTGGTCTATATTTTTATTCTGCCTCTAGAAAATTGAAATCTCCATCACTTCAGTTGTGACTAAAATATAATATGCATATTTGCTAATGCAGTTGCCCTCTTCCTGGCCTGGGCTTTTGGGATGCATATGCATATGCCTCTTTAAGGGAGCTCTGGTAGCATAGTGCCTAAGGCACTTGACTGCTAACCAGAAGGCTGGCAGTTCAAACCCACCAGCCACTCCTCAGAAGGAAGGTTGGGCA
>NW_006921858.1:3101689-3102201 GCF_000298275.1 Orycteropus afer afer | reverse complement strand
TTGGAAAGGGATCAATCAGAAAAAAATATCAAAACAAAATGAAGAAAGCCTAAGGTTCATGTAGGATGCTATAAAAATGAATAACCTATGTGTCATTGGAATTCCAGAACAGGAAGAGAAAAATGAAAACACTGAGAAAATTGTCCAAGATTTGTTGGTAGAGAATTTCCTTGCTATGATGAAACATGATAATGTATCCATTCAGGAACCCCAAAAGAGATAGACTCCAAAGGAAAAACACCCAGACATATCATCATCAAACTCACCAAAACCAAAGACAAAGAAAGAATCCTGAAAGCAGTATGGGAAAAACGAAAAGTTACCTACAAGGGACAACCAATAAGACTAAGCTCGGATATCTTGACAGAAACCATGCAGGCAAGAAGACAGTGGGATGGTATATATAAAACACTGAAGGAGAAAACTTTCCAACCAAGAATTATGTACCCAGCAAAATTGTCCCTCAAATATGATGGTGAAATTAGGACATTTCCAGATAAGCAGAAATTAAG
>NW_006921858.1:3095233-3100335 GCF_000298275.1 Orycteropus afer afer | reverse complement strand
AGGCACTTGACTGCTAACCAGAAGGCTGGCAGTTCAAACCCACCAGCCACTCCTCAGAAGGAAGGTTGGGCAATCTACTTCCATAGTGATACTGCCTTGGCAACCCAGAGAGGGGTCACATGAGTCTGGTCCGACTCCACGGCGCATAACAACAACAACAACAACAATGCCTCTTTAAAGTTGTTTTTTAGCTGAGGAACCGTGCAGTTCCAGATGTTTTCTCTTGCCTTTGTAAATGTAATGTGCTCATGATACGGAGCTCTGGTGGCGTAGTGCCTAAGGCATTTGACTGCTAACCAGAAGGCTGGCGGTTCAAACCCACCAGGCACTCCTTGGAAGGAGGGTTGGGCAATCTACTTTCATAGAGATACCACCTTGAAAACCGAAGGAGGGGTCGCTAATGGTGAAAGATACAAGGCTAAATTCCAGAACATGAGAAAAATAGTATTTACATTGATCTTGGTAGTGTAGTGCCTAAGGCATTTGACTGCTAACCAAGGAGGCTGGCAGTCATACCCACCAGCCACTCCTCAGAAGGAAGGTTGGACAATCTACTTCTGTAGTGATACCACCTCAGAAACCCAAGGAGGGGTTGCTATGAGTCGGATCTGACTTGACAGCAGTGAGTGAGTTTTAGAGTCACCTGTCTGTGACTTAGCATGGACTCTTTCCAGATCAAATTGCTGCAGGAAATGAAATTTCCATCAGCAAAAGGTAAATTACCTCTATCTTAGGTAAGCCAACTTCTTGATCAGTATTACCAAATGTACTTATTTCAGTTATTTAGGAAATACTCTTATTACATCACACACAGTTGTCATATAAATTTTCTGCTAATTATTAGTGGCATTTAATGCATCAGGTTTCTTGTTGCAGATGTTAATAATTAAAAGAGAATAAAAAAAATTTTTCATTTAAAAATTGCATATTTCTGGGATTTTTGCAGTGTTGGGTATAGAATCACTGTATGTATACACCTGAAAGGTGACAGAATGTGTCTCCTTTGATCCTGGTTTACATATTTGTGTAAAAAATCTAGAAGTTATACGAAAAGGCAGAAATCTGAAGTCTCAATCCAGACACTGTAGACTCATTAGTTTCTAAAGTTGTTATCTTAACAATTGAACATAGACAAATTGTCAGGACATGGGGAATTGGGCTCCAATGCACGTACAACATCTAAAGGGCTCTTTTCAAACTCTATTAGTTCTAAATCTTTTACATGTTTTAAATTCATGAGTCTCTATTCAAATGAAATTTTTATGATAGGAAAATGGTTATGAAGAAAATTTATACTTATTTGTGGCCAAAGATCTATGTTAATGATGATTGAAATAGAAATAACAATGACAGGAAAATAAATCTTAGGTTAGTATGGTTTGAGTAGATGGTAAGGTGATTAGGATGAGATTAAATTCTATTTTGTGGTGCTCTCATCTGGGTCAATATAGAGTAAATGGAGTAAATTTATCTGTAGGTACAACAATTATACAATTTAATTTCTGGCAAAATCCTTGATTGCACTTATTTAAAAAATTAGTGCTGCTGTAGTGCTATTTTGTGAACAAGGGAGTTATAATTATGCACTAGAAGAAAATGGGAATGGATTCAAATTGTTATTAGACAGACTTGTAACATTGGAAAAAATCCCTAACAATTTCACAAAACATATAAAGATTAATTTTATTTGCATGATAGCTCAGGAAGCTTCTACAGAATCCTAACAGCTACAGAATACTGTGTATTAGTTTGTATGTTCAAGGGAAGAAGACCAGGAACAATTCAAATTATAGTGAGTGTTCTTACAGTTTGGGAATTTAGATAATTTAGTCAGTGTCTGTTCCCACCTCCCAAACATACTTGAAAACTGAGACTTAGGGACAAAATGATTTGTCCAAGGTTACACAGCTAGGCAGGGGGTAGCAGTGATGTTCAGTGGTAGAATTATTCCATGCAGGAGACCTGGGTTCAAATTCAGAAGAATTCTTTAAAAATGAAGCCATGATCTGCCTATCATTGGAGACTTGGATACTGTTATGATGCTGAACGGTTTCAGTAGAGCTTCCAGACTAAGATGGACTAGGAGACCTAGTGATCTACTTCCAAAAATTAGATAGTGAAAACCCTATAGATAATAATGGTGTGGTCTGCAATTGCTATGGGTATCGTACAATATCAGGCAGTGTTTCCTTCCATTGTGCACGGGGTTGCCATGAGCTGGGGGCAAGTCAGCAGCATTCAACAACAATGGTAACACCCAACCAGTATAAGAATAAAGCCAGAATTTGGATCAAGATCAACCAATTATAAATCCCTTTTTTAGCTTCCACATATTCCTCATAATTTACGTTGTAAAATATTTTGAAAACCAGTGTATTTCTCTTGCTGTCTGAATATAAAAATCCTGATTGTTTTTCACCCTGAAACATTAAACACCCTGAATTACCATGTGGTGTCTGTAGGATGGGATCTTCTTCTGATCTGTGTTGTATCATTGTTATAGGGATATGCAGGTTGGCACACACTAGCCTAATTTTTTTTTTCTCCAGTTTTTATTGTGATTTGGGTAAAAGTTTATGGAGCAAATTCATTTTCCATGCAACAGTTCATACACATATTGTTTCATGACATTGACTGCAATCTTCAAAATGTAACAGCTCTCTTCCCACTTCTTCCCTATAGTTACCTCTTCCTTGTGTCCTTCTTTCCTATGCATTCCTGCACCCTGAGCTGTTTCCCTGTGCAAATACTGCTCATCTGTTCTCCCATGGTTGCTCTAAAGAGTATGTCTACCGGGTATAAATGTTCACCCTATATGCTTATCTTCTGTTTGGCGGGAAGGCAGGAAAGTGATCTCAATTCCAGACCTGAAGGGTAACTAGGGGCCATAGTCTTGGGGATTTCACCAGTCTCTTATCACACCAGTAGGCCTGGTCTTTTCTTTTTCTTTTTTTTTTTTTATGATTTTGAGTTTTGTTTCACATTGTTCTCCCAGCCTATCCAGAATCTCCTATACTTGCCTAATTCTTAAGTTTAATGTGAGAAGTATTGTATTTTCTAGTGTCTGTTTTACCATTAAAAAAAAAAAAAACCTCACTGCCGTCAAGTTGATTGCTACTCATAGCAACCCATCCTTGGGTTTCCAAGGCGGTATCACTATGGAAGTAGATTGCCCAACCTTCCTTCTGTGTTTTACCATAGTATTAATAAAATGCTGCATTTACTTGATAAAGTGAAATTGATGGGTTGTTTAGATCACAGAACAATTTCCTTTTGGGGAATCTTTTCTTAACCATATAGTAATTTGAAGTTCTAATAAAAATGGATTGTTTCTTTGCTTTCTCTCCCTTTGGGTATAAAAAAGCTTTTTCCATGTTGGGGGATCATTTTAAGGTGTGAGAATAATGAGAAGACAGGACAAAAATATAGGATTAGTGAATATTTCTGTTTGAAACAAAACCATGAGTACAACTAATGGAAGATGAGACTGGGAAAGGAAAATGGATGTAATATTGGAAGGAGCCTTAAAAGCAGGTGAAAGGCATTTGGGGCTTTGTCCAGTGGTCAACAGGATGCTGTTGACAGAAATACTCCAAGCTTTCTTGGTTTGAGGTTGGGAGACACCCCCACCCCCACTCCCAGGAAGCTGGTGGTGGAGGCTGAAATAGCTCTGAGAGTAGAAGGAGGAGATGGAAGGCACTGAGCCCAGCAGTAGATGCCAAATTGTTGGAAATATATGAGGCCTGTATAGTGCCACATAGCCAAGCACTAAGGCATTATTTTTGAAACTTGAGAATAAATAGTAGATTGGGAAAAAAAAAAAAAAAGAGGAGTCTTAGGTGATCTAGGTTTTCTAAGACGTGGAGAGTTGTATTGCCATATGCAGACTTTTGAGAGTCATGAGAAGGTTCAGTAGAGGAGAGGAAGAGTCAGTTATTTTTCTCTCCCTACACCTGTCCTTCTTTTCCTCCTTAATCTCCTCCTTCTGTTTGGAGCTTTATTTATAGTTCCAGTATAATTCTAGAGGAAAAATTAAAGTCTCACTGAAATTGTCATGATTAAATTGAAGATACAGGGCATCAGTATAAGCCTTGTAATGTTCCAATATCATTCACTCATTCAAAAATGTTTCAGGAGTTCCTTCTGTAAGTTAGGGTCAGCTTTGGCACACAGACTGCCTGAGTTCAAATCCTAGATATGTGCTGTGTTTCCTCATAAGTAAAATGACAGTAACAATAGTACCTACCTCAGATGGTTTTTATGTTAGCCAATTAAATGAGTTAATAAATGTAAAGTGCTTAGAGCAGGACTATAAAAGTTTTAGCTATTATTATTCACTCTCTTTACAGATGGAAAACTGAGATGTAACAAAGTTAAGGAATTTGCCCAAGGTCACAAAGTTAATAAGTAGAAGCCAGAATTTTTCTGGCAGAGCATTCTGAGCAGAGCACAAGATTGTAACTGTACTGCGTTTTCGCCTTCCAAATCACAGAGGATCCAGAACTAATTCAGAGCTTAACACAGTGGCTAGTGCATAAGTGCTTAATAAATGTTTGTGGGAAGAAGGGATTCAGTCTTGATTTTTGTCATCCTTTTGCCTGAGGAGAATTACTTTCTCCTTGTGATTCTTGAGTGTTTTTTAGACAGTGACCATTTCTTTCTCCAGACACCTTACCTTCAACAGTGCCCCATTTGCCTTTCTTAACCTTGAACTACACATTCTGTGTTCAGGCTCTTGGTCTTTTCTGAGGGCTAATTTTCAATGCAGGTTCCCCAAACTAGGAAAAAATATTAATGTGAGACCTCAACAATGCTTAATACTTAATACTAAGCTATACTTATATATTTTACTAACTATTCGTATTAGTGTTAATGCATCCATTCCAACAGCAGCATTTTGTTAAGTCTTTTTTGATGGGTAATGAAGAAAGACCCCTTGGTCACCCCTGCATGTTTCTGTGGTAACAAGTTGACATCCAATGTCTAATTGCCTGTTTGACTGAGAGGCTTTTCTTTTCAGAACATACCATCAAGCTACATCAAATTTCATTAAGAGTAATGTCAGACAGGACTTCCGGTAAGATGGAGGAATAGGCAGACAA
>NW_006921858.1:3082479-3092743 GCF_000298275.1 Orycteropus afer afer | reverse complement strand
AGGGGAGGGGAGGGAACACTGTAAAAAAAAAAAAAAATGCATTGACCCAGGTCACTTTAGTTTTGTGTATTTCACTGTACATAAATTGTATTTCAATAAAATGCATTAAAAGAAGAGTGATGTCAGATAAAAACATGAAATGTGTACATTCACATTTTAGTTTTGCTATTCTACTTTTTGCCTAGTCTTATTCATTCTTTTTTAAAAACTTGTATTTTAAACTCTGTATTTCATCCTATAAGAGTAAGTGTTCACAGTTTATATGCAAAATTAACTTTCTGAAGCTAGCTGTGTAAGATCCATGAACAAACCACGCAATAACCTACAACTGCCAATGCCCACTCCTCACTTATGTACATGGTTTGTTTCCACAGACCAGGTCATTGTGTGAAAATCAGCATTATGCAAAAATAGAGAAGGACCACATCAGATCACAAAATGGGGGATGACTGCATAGTTTATAACTGCCAAATTACATCTTTACATAACTGCCAAAGTACTGAGAATAATGGCCTAACCAAAGGTAACATATAACCTTAACCATCACAGCCATTGTTACTCAGTTCTTTCACCTTGGTGTTCATTACCACCATATGTACATCATTAATGTGCAAAATAGTCGGACAGTAGAATTTTTACTATTGTCATAAATGTGAGATGTTGGATAATGAGGTAATTGATAAATGAGAAGTAGATGTATTGCATTTTCTATGTGTGTAGTTATTATGGCTGTACATTTCCCCCAAAAAAAGTATATGGCCTCTTAGGTACTGAGAATATGCTAAGGTTGAAAGTAATTCTAGGAAGCATATTTTAATAAACTAGATAAATTACTGAGACTGAAAGCTAACCATTAAAACAACAACAAAAATGGCCACTGGTTAATCTTGGCAGCTTACAAATAAAATAGAAGCTTGAAACTATCATTTTGTCTCTCCTTTTTTTCTAAAACAGTACCAATATGACAATAAAGGAATAAACTATAAATTCACAGGAACAAAGAGAATGGGAGAGACATTGATGAATTTTTATAATATGTGAAGTAGATGACTTAGTGCTAACTTTTTTAGCAAAGTGGCAGAAGCCAATAAATGAAGATGCTGATGGAAACCATGGGATTGGAGTCAATGGGTATCCTGGGTGGGGATAGGATAAGTCATGGGGCCAAAAGCAGACATAGGTTCTAGAAGACAGGTAATCTAGGTTTCCCCTGCTCCCACCAGAGATGTTTATTCTCTGGTGAAAGCAATCTAGAGATGCTCCAGATTTTGGGCATACCAGGTAATATTGCAAATCAGAGTATGCATACTGAAGAATTAAAATAGCCCTTGCTCCAGAAAGGTGAAATCCCCGTGTTTATTCACAAGACAGAAGATTTGGAGATACTTTCTCTGGGGATACAGAATAGCCCAGATAAACGATCTGTTGGAAACAGATTGTTTGTCCTGCCCTCCCCCAAGGGTGGGGGGAGAAACTGGCTTGCACCTCCATCAATGGTGGTAAAGAAGGAGATTGTAAAAATTGATAAAGTAGAAAAGAAAAATTTAAACGGATTTTATATAAAGCTTATAGAGTCAGAATGACATTTAACTTCTCAGCAATAATAAGGAGAACTAAGAGGCGATGAATAAAAATTTTTACATAGAATTTTATATCTAGCCAAACTATCAATTGTTGTTGTTGTTGTTGTTATGTGCCGTGGAGTCGGCCCCGACTCAATTAGGGTAGGGATAAAAACAAAAGACATTTTTAGACATGCAATCTCAAGATACTATTTCTCTTTTGTCCTTTCTCAGGAAATTAATCAAGCATGCCCTTTAAAATAAGAGAGCTAAGTAAGAAAGGTGACATCAAGAAATTTAGGAAACAAATGACCCAACACAAGAAAGAAAAAGCAAAAGCAAGACCCAGGATGAAGGGCCAGGGAAATTCTATATGACAGTTATGCAAGAGTTATGGAAAGTAACCAGTCAAAATGAGAGCAGGGGAATAGAGGATTCTAAGAGGGAGGTCTTTAGGGAAAATGCAGTTGAAAAGAAGATCACCAGAATAAAGGGAATATTAAATCCAAGGGAATAGATAATAATAGATTCTTGTGGACCCCATCATTCAAAACCAGAGACTAAATAGTTTTTTTTGTAAACTTAATTTTTTAAGTGTAGTGTAATTTCAATGAACTATTACTGGACTTTTCCTGAAGAAGTAGCAATTAGTAATTAATGATTGACATCACAGAATTTCATTATTCCTGAACAAAAATGCTTACATCTTTGCCATAATACTTAATTGTGCCCCTTGATATTCTAATTAAAAAGTACAGTAACTATTGTGGTTGGTATTTTGGGGTCAGCTTTTTGATCAATAACCATTGAATCATTTTGTCTGACCATGTCCAGATTTTGGTAATTCATCAAAGCCATATTCAAACAAAATTTGTTAAATTATTTAGCATCAAATTGAGTAGGTTTCCAGAGAGTTAGAAATTTAAATTGAACACCACGCTGGTAGTTTATGTTAATCCTAGCTGTTAAAATATCCTATAAGATTTATTTTAAAGTTAACTTTATATGTACAAATATAAAATGTAATTTAAAATTTTTTCAAAAATTTACATAACTCTTTATATATGCTTAAGGAGCTCTGGTGACATAGTGGTTAAATCATTCGACTGCTAAACAAAAGATTGGTGATTTGAAACCACCAGTCACTCCATGGGAGAAAGATGAAGCAGTCTGCTTCCATAAAGATTTACAATCTTGGAAATGCTATGAGGTAGTTCTACTCTGTCCTAAAGGGTTGTGAGTCAGAACTAATTCAGTGACCATATGTTTGGTTTTGGTTTTTCTTTTTTCTGTATACTTATTATATAAAAAAGATCATAGCTTGATTCTACATCTTGGACTTCATTTTTATTAGCATTAAAGGTTTCAATTGTGGCTTATTTGTGTTTCTTTCCATGATGTAATTGACACTTAATGACATAAGAGCATATCCTGGTATTTCTGAAGACTACAGTGTTGGGGACCTTACATGTGGTGGAATTGCCCTTGCAGTTTACTTTCCCTTCTTCGTCAGCCTAGAATGTTTCTTATTTTCTCTCATCCTGTTGAGATTCCCTTATGCCCCCATGCCCATTCTCACACAATACTACTCTACTTTTGTGTGGGAATATAGTGACTCAGGGTTTTGCTTTACAAATGGTTTGTTCCACAAAATAAATTAACTCCAGCTACCAAGTAAATTCTCACTCTTTTTTTGCTTTTCTTCCCTTAAATTCAGGAGTGGATCAAGCTTTGCCTCAAGAACGTCGAACTCCTGTTACTCCTTCTTCATCTTCTCGCTATCACCGCCGAAGGTCCTCAGGGTCACGAGATGAACGCTATCGGTCGGGTAAGGGATTAAATGAGGATGCGAGATCAATAATATTTTAGTTTATAACTTTTGTGTTCATTATAACTAACGTGTGCATGCTTCCGTGATGCTATCTGAAGTAGAACTGTAGTAAATTTGAAGTTTCTACTGATTCCCTGTGTAATCTACATCCTGTTATACGCAGATATACCCTTTATGGTAGACATTATAATTCAGTACATAATGGCTCTTTTCACATGTTTAAAGACAGTGTTGTCTGTTATTCAGAACTTCATGGTATTTTAAAAAATAGAATCCCTCATGAGCCAAATTTTGCTGATTTTTTTAAGTGTCACTATTTAACAATTAAGTTTTACTTTTATAATCTTGCTTGCCAGTATAATTTTTCTCTTCTCTTTTAGCCTTAATGATCTATTTCTCAGGTGTAGTTTCCAAAAAAGAAACAAAATCCTTGCTATTTATATAATGTGTGTATATTATTTATTTTTTGTTTCATAATGTTATCTAGAATGCTATCTTTAGTAATTTACTTTCCTATAGTCATCAGTTAGGCTTGACCAGCTTAAATTTCATCCACTAATTTAGCAACAGGAAATTTACACTATGATTATTTTAGTTGCCTTTTGAGGGATATTTTTCCAACATCTAGATTAAACATGCTTTCTCCTACCTACAAGTTTAAAAGCAAAATATCTGTAAATTTTGTTGTTCTTGATTCTAAGAAGGCAGTTTAGAGTCCATGTGGATTGCTGATGATGACCTTAATTATAACAATTAGATGCCAGTTTGTATTTTGCAAAGTACTTTTCACAGACATTATAACAAACAGATGAGGTAGTTTCTATTGTCTCATGTTGCAGAAGAGGGAACTGAGGCTAAGCTAAATTTATGTAATATACCCAGTTCACACATGTGGTAGGGCGGTTAAGTGATGGGACTCTAAGCCCTGTGAGAATCTCACAGTATCATGTTTAATGAATCTATCCATTAATAGCAAGCTTCCATGATAAACCACCTACCACATCCTCCTAAGCTGCTGTCTGCCTAACTTTCTGGCTTTGCTTTTCTTTCTAAAAGTGAGAAAAGAGGAAAGCAGAGACTTTATTACACTGGGAGTCATCTGTACAAGGAAAAAGAAATGTATTTGAATAAGAAAGAAGAAGCTCAGCCTTACTTCTCTGATGTTTCTCCTGCCCTTCTGGTAGCTGTCAGAGGCCTTTGATGCCTAGTGAAATATCTAGGAATGGAACAAAAGAATGAAAGAAATAGTTTGTTCCCAAATCAACTCCCTGTGATTTTCAGAGCTGTTTTAATTCCCAACACATATCAAGAGCTCATATTACTCATTTAGGCATCTCAGAGGCTCCTTTAGAGTAATTAAACTCGCTGCTGTCAAGTCTAATCTGACTCATAGTGACTCCTCCTTGGGTTTCCGAGGCAGTATCACTACAGAAGTAGATTGCCCAACCTTCCACTACCATTGCGTCAATTCTGACTCATAGTGACCCTATAGGACAGAGTAGAGCTGCTCCATTGGGTTCCCAAGGCTGTAAATCTTTATGCAAATTGTCTCCTCTTTCTCCCATGGAGAAGCTGGTGGGTTTGAACCACCAGTCTTTTGGTTAGGAGCCAAATGCTTTAACCACTGTGACACCAGAGCTCTTTTGGTGAGTAAAGACATACATTAAACTTAATATGAAATATTTCTATAATTACCTTTTCTTGAATACCACTATAGTAAACCAAAACCAAAAAAAAAACAAACTCACTGCCATCAAGTCGATTTGACTCATAGCGATCCCTACTTGGGTTTCCGAGGCAGTATCTCTGTGGAAGTAGATTGCCCAATCTTCCTTCCAAGGAATGGGTGGTGGGTTTGAACCACTGGCCTTCTGGTTAGCAGTCAATTGCCTTAGGCACTACATCACCAGAGCTCCCCTTACTATGGTAGTATTTTATAAATGTATGCACACACGTAACACACACATCGATGTATTGTCACATATATAGATACATAACACACACACATATACACTATCATCATCTTCAATTCTTACGTAAACTAGATAACTCTTCTTATTTCCATTTAATAGATGGCAGATTGAAGTTTGGAGAGATTAAGTGACTGTTAAAGACCATACATTGAGTAGGTCAACAAAATAGGATGCAAATCTAGGTTTGTCTGGGTATGTAATCTGATTTCTCACCACATAGATGATTCTATCTTGTGTCAATTTCTAACCTCTAACTTTCTGCCATTGAGTATTTTAAGCAAAATTTTAAATGGAAATTTAAGTCATAGTACAGCCTGTTTCCCACGTTATATATCTTCCCTAAATTTTTTTTGGTTTAATGATACAGATGAAGAGGAGAAGATGATAAACTTATATTTTTATATCACCATTTGATATGAATTGTTTCTTTCAAATTCTCTTAGTTATTATGGAGATAGGTAGAATAGGTTATGGTCCTACCACTATTTTCCTTTTAATGAAAGTCTGAGAGAAGTTAGCATTGTAAGGAGTGATCTCTTGAACTCAGGTACATTCTGAGCTTACTTATACAACATTACCTTGCCTCTTAGAGGTCAAAAGTGCATGTGAGCAAGAAGCAGCCTGGCAGAATGAGGTGGTGAGTATAGAAAAATGGATGGAAATATAAAAAGCTCAAAAGATACATTGCAAATACAGTCCTCTGAAAACAAAACTGTTGTTGTTAGTTTCTTTGGAGTTGCTCTGGCTTATGGTGACCTTATATGTAAGAGAGCAAACATTGCTCATCCTCTTTACATTTATTGGTATGCTTGAATCCGTTCTTGCATCCGTTGTGTATTTTGAGTGCATTCTAACCTAGGGGGCTTGTCTTCCTGAACCAAATCAGACAATGTTCTGTTGTGATCCATATTGTGTTTGGCTAATTTTTGGAAGTAGATCACCAGGCCTTTTGTTCTAGTCTGTCTTAGTCTGGAAGCTCTGCTGAGACCTGTTCACTATGGGTAACCCTGCTGGGGTTTGAAATATCATTGGCATAACATTCAGCATCATAGTAATATACAAACCACCACAGTACTATAAGCTGACAGATGGGTGGTGGAAACTAAGCCCCACCTTGTTCAGCCCATTTCGATGCCAACTTTAGAATTGCCATTCATTTTTCATTAGCATAGTTGTGAGGTGGAGAAAAAAGCCCCATCTTCAGAGAAAGATTCACAGTATTTTGGAGCGCTGTTGCAATTATTATTAGTCCTTTTCAATTAGAATCCCAGACTTGGAGATAAGAAGTTGGGACTCTTCTTTTTGGGGTGATATCACAGCCTCATTCTAAAAAGCTCTTGTCCTTGTGGTTGCTTTTCCTGTGGGCATTTCTCCCAGCTCTGTCTAACCCACTTCCCAAACCACAGTGCCCACTTCCTCTATTTCTTTCTGGCTTCCTCTTACTTGGATACTCTTTCTCCCTCATAATTCAGATCAGACGTTTGCTGTAGGCTGAACTGTAGCTTCCAAGCCCCGCGTTACCAATGTCTTCCAGCTTTGGCCCTCCTTGCCTTCAGGACTTAGCTCAAATAATAGTTCATTTCTCTCTAGGGGCCAGCTCGGGTTCCTAGAACTCCATCTGTGTGTATCATGCCCTCAGCTGGCACCAGAAAACGTTTAATTAGGCATTCTTTAAGTATCTGCTCTATACCAGGTACCTTGATAGAGAAATACAGAGAGAATTAACACATAGTCACCCCTCAAGAGGTCCACAGTCTAAAGGATGAGCCAGACAAATGAATTGGTGATTATAGCATGGATGGTGTAATAAATGCTATTATGTAGAGTATGATAGTGTGATATGGCTTTTAACCTTGCCTCTGTGTTGCCTATTCTCAACACAGCAACCAGAATGGTCTTTCAGAAGCATTTGCTAGATCATGACACTCCTCTACTTCAATTTTCCAAGAGTAAAAATCAGAGTCCTTCCAGTGTTCTACAGGGCACATGATCTGGTTGCTTTCACCTCTAGGATCTGAACTTTCTGTGTTTTCCCTTTGCTCACTTCTCCATAGCCACCTTGGCTTCCTTCCTTGGTGCCTTTTGGACCCAGAAGGCACATTACCACTGTAGGGCCTTTACATGATCTATCTATTGCCTTCTTTCATAAAAATGTAAGGTCCACAAGGCCAGGATCTTTGTTTTATTCATTCATGTATGCCAAACCGATTAGTATTTTTAGAAGGAAGGAAGGAAGATGAGGGAATTTGGGACATTTGAAGAATGGCAAGAAATTAAGCAGAAGGGGTCAGATTATAAAATATCTTGTATACCATGCTCAGGAATTTAGATTTTACCCTGAAAGTGATAGGGTGTTGCTTGGAATTTTTAAGCAAAGACATGACAGAAACAAATTTAGAGTTTGAAGATTACTTTTATAGCATTATTGAGTACTTTTAAGTATTGCAACTGGAGTTGGGGTTTTATTGGAGAAATCTGAAAGAAAAAACACTGAACTGAAGAGATTTAGCGATTTGTTTTATGTTTGGAATCTATTAATCAGTGCTGGTGAGATTTGATATATGTTTGGGAGATCATAGCAATGGGGTCTGAAGGCTGAGTTAATGTAGGGGTGTGATAGAGGAATCTAAGGGTCATTCTTTGGATGTCTAATTTGTATAGCTGCATAGATTGTGGTCTTTCATTCTGTATCTACTTGCACACCTTTAGAGAATTAGGGTTCCTGTTTGTAGGTTAAAAATGGTAAAATTTTCCTCAGCTATCCATTTACTATATAAAGAATACTGTAGAAAATTGTATATAAATGTTCAGTTGTCAGATAAATATAGAAAAATGCTGTTATTCCACATGTACTTTTTTTAAATTAAAAAATTGTTCTTCTTCATTTTCTATAAATAAAGACATCTTAATTTTCATATGGAGCAAACATAACCATATAATCTTTTCATATGTCTGTAAAATCTCAGTTATGATTTTTATTTTCTGTAAATTTGTTTACATTTGTGGAAATGCAACCACAAGGACAAGAGCTCCACCTCCCAGCGTACATCATGACAACTACCCTAAAGAAAAGCCTAAGAGGACCTGATGGATCAGTACTAGTCTTCATTTGATAGTCTCACATAGCAACTTACTACTATTTCATATTGTTAAGAGAGTCTAGTCATAAGTTTTTATAGTTTAAGTTCTTTGCTATAAAGGTATAAATCTGAGGAGCTTATTTTAGTCTCTATTGCCAGTGTGAACATTTCTCCTGAACCAGCATGGGAGATTTAAGACATTCAAAAGAAAATGTTCCATGCTTCCTCAGGAGACTTGGCTTTCTAAAGGTTTTGACCACTTAAGTTGCAGTAGAGTTACTTGGGTTGCTTCAGTGACTAGATTATATCAAACGAGAAGTAATTCTATTATCTCTTAGATAATTGACCTAATTAACAATCAGTCTAGTCAGCCATATAGCCTCAAATTTAATCTCTCTTGACTATATACTTTTTTCCATTTCATTTCTAAACCCATGATGTTACATTGTAATGAACTCTTTCTAGGTTTCTTTATAATAGCATTCATCTTTCTTCCATTTGAGTTTCTTTTGGAGCTTAAAAAATTCATTTGGAAGGTAAATGAATGAATTAACAGGCATTTATTGGGCAACTAAAATACGTCATACTGCACATTAGGTACTTTATTACTTTTATTTGATAAAGCCTAAATGAGAGCTTAAAAAAATTCCAGGTAATTGTACACCCTTATTCTCTGAACTAACATTCATTAATTATCAGAACATGGAATGTATAAAGTAAGAATCTAGGAAAATTTGTAGTTACCAAAAATGAAATATAACACATAAAGTCAATATCCTAGGCATTAGTGAGCTGAAGTGGATGGTATTAGCAATTTTGAATCAGACAATCATATGTTCTACTATGCTGAGAATGAGAAATTGAAGAGGAATGGTGTCACATTCATCATCAAAAAGAACATTTCAAGATATATTCTGAAGTACAATGCTGTCTGTGATAGCTTAATATCCATATGCCTACAAGGAAGACAAGTTAATATGATTATTATTCATATTTATATATCAATCACTAATGTCTAATATGAGGAAATTGAGGATGTGTACCAACTTCTGTTGTCTGGAATTGACCAAATATGCAATCAAGATGTATTGATAGTTACTGGTGATTGTAATGAAAAAGTTGGAAACAAAGAAGTCATTGATAGTTGGAAAATAACGCCTTCGTGATAGAAATGACAAAGGAGATCATGTGATGGAATTTTGTAAGACCAATGACTTATTCATTACAATTACCTTTTTTCTACAACACAAATGGTGACTATACATGTGGATCTTGCCAGATGGAATATACAGGAATCAAAATAACTACATCTGTGCAAAGAGGCAATGGAGAAGCTCAATATTATCACCTATGGTAGTGAAGGAAGAAGTCCAAGCTGCACTGAAGGAATTAGCCAAAAAACAAGGCTCCAGGAATTGACGGAATACAAGGCCAGGTGATGACTGTGGAGCAGACTATCGATTGCTCATATGCAAGTTTAAGTTGAAGCTGAAAAAAATTAAAACAACTCTATGAAATCCAAAGTGCAATGTTGGTTATACCACACCTGAATTTAGAGATCATCTGAAGAATAGATTTGATTCACTGAACATCAGTGACCTAAGACCAGACAAATTGTGGAATGATTATCAAGAACATCATACATGAAGAAAGCAAAAGGTCATTAAAAAGACAGGAATGGAAGAAAAGACCAAACTGGAAATCAGAAGAGACTTTGACATTTGCTCTTTTTTTTTATTAGGATTTGGGTGAAGATTTACAGAGTAAATTCACTTTTCATACAGCAGTTCACATATACTTTGTCTCATGTCATTGACC
>NW_006921858.1:3055345-3059115 GCF_000298275.1 Orycteropus afer afer | reverse complement strand
GAAGTGGTGATAGAAGACATCCTTATCTGGTTCCTGTTCTCAAGGGGAATGGTTTCAGTCTCTCTCCATTGAGAATAATGTTGGCTGTTGGTTTTGCAAAGATGCCCTTTATTATGTTGAGGAATGTCCCTTCTATTCCTATTTTGCTGAGAGTTTTGATCAGGCATGGATGTTGGATTTTATCAAATACCTTTTCTGCATCCATTGATAGGATCATGTGGTTCTTTTTCTTTGTTTTATTTATGTGGTTGATGGCATTGATTGTTTTTTCTTATGTTGCACCATCCTTGCATACCTGATACAAACCCCAGTCGGTCATAATTAATTATTTTCTTGATATGTTGCTGGAGTCTATTAGGTAGGATTTTATTGAAGATTTTTGCATCTATATTCATGAGGGATATTAGTGTTTTACTTTTGAGTGATATGTTTGCCTTGTTTTGGTATCAAGGTTATGTTTGCTTCATAAAATGAGTTAGGGAGGATTCCATCCTTTTCTATGTTTTGGAATAGTTTGAGTAGGATTGGTGTCAGTTCTTCTGTGAATGTTTGGTAGAATTCTGCAGTGAAACTTCTTTTGTTGGTAATTTTTTTATGACCTGTTCAGTTTCTTCTTTTGTTACAAAATATTTCATTCTCTTATACATAGAGTCACTATGAGTTGGAACTTGATAGCCCTGAACAACAAAAATATTCTTTGAACCAAAAATGATAGAGAAGGAAACCTTGAGATTTGTGTTGTTTACTGAAAACTCACTACTGTCAAGGCGGATCTGACTCATAGCAACCCCTCCTTGTGTTTACGAGGGAGTATCACTACAGAAGAAGATTGCCCAGTCTTCCTTCTGAGGAGTTGCTAGTGGGTTTGAACCACCAGCCTTCTGGTTAGCAGTCAAGTGCACTAGGCAGTATGCTACCAGAGCTCCTTAGGTAAAAGTTTACAGAACAAATTGGTTTTCCATTGAACAATTTATATACACTTTGTTTTGTGGCATTGGTTGCAGTCCCCTCAGTGTAACTGCCTTCTTCTCCCTTCCTCCCTGAGTTCCCTGTCTCCATTGGTCCTTATTTCCTGCTCCTTCCTGCCTTCTGAGCTTGTTTGAGGGCACATGCTGCCATTGTGGTCTCCTATGATTGATGGTACTGAGACATACAATCCTCCCTGTTGTTACTATCCACTTTATAGGCCTGTCTGTTGTTTGGCTGAATGTTGATACCCAGGAGTGAGTTCAGTACAAGGCTTGAAGAATGTCTAAGTGCCATAGTCTCAGGGGTTCTAGTCTCTGTCAGATAGTATGTCTGGTCTTTTTTTATGTTTTTGAATTTTGTTCTACATTTGTTTTCTTCCTCTCTATCCAAAATTTTCTATTGTGGTCTTGATCAGAGCCATTCATAATGGTAGTGGGGCACCATGTACTTCTTCTGGTCTCTGGGTAGTGGAGGCTGAGCTTCCAAAGTTCCATTAGTCCATTGGACTAATTGTTTTTCCTTGAGTCTTTGATTTTCTTCACTCTTCTTTACTCTTTACCTTTCAAGACCCCAGTTGCTACTCCCCGAAGTAGGGTTTAGAACATTGTTTTTGTGGGCTATATTATGCATATTGAACTAAATGTTCCTTGAGACTTTGGTCCTAAATCTCCAAGATGTTTGGTTATGGCTAAGAAGTTTTTGGAACTTTGCCCCCTGTATGCTCTACTATATCCTTGGATATATTTACAGCACATACAAATACATATGTAGAAATAGCCTCTGCCAAACCGATGTATACTCTTGTGTATACTCCCATTTGCCTTGCTACATCTGTTTAACTCACATGTCTACCTATGTATCTGCTCATAGATGTTTTTGTCTTACTATTATTGCAGGATTTTGTATATGATGTTTTTTATTTTGGTTGTCTTTTACTCTTCTGCACTTCCCAGTGATTTCCTTTGTCATTGGTCATGATGTGCCACCCTTCCCTTTACTATATATAGCCTTTCCCTTCACCTCTGTTAATACATGTCTGCTCTCAAGTTAGTGATTTATTCTCCCTTCCCCTACCATTGCTGTTAACCATCAGAGAATGTTTCTTTCTGTGTGTAAAATTTTTCTTGACCTTTTATAATAGTAGTCTCATACAATATATATCCTTTTTTGATTGATTTATTTCACTTAGCAAAATGCCCTCCAGATTCATCCACGTTATGAAGTGTTTCATGGATTCTTCATTATTCCTTAATGTTGAGTAATATTCTGTTGTGTGTATCTGTCATGATTTGTTTATCCATTCATCCAATAATGGATGCTTAAATTGTTTCCATATTTTTGCTATTGTGAATAGTGCTGTGATGAACATGAGTATGCATATATCTGTTCATGTCCTGGCTCTTATTTCTCTAGGATATACAACTATATGTACCTAGTAGTAAGATTCCTCAGTCATACAGTATTTTTATTTCCACCTTTTTAAAGAAATGTTATACCATTTTCCACAGTGGTTGCACCATTTCACAGTCCCACCAACAGTGTATGAGTATTTTCTGGACTCTCAGCAGCATGTTGTTGTTGTTTGTTGGAATTTTCTATCATTGCTTGGGTGAGATGAAACCTCATTGTTGTTTTGATTTGCATCTCTACATTGGCTAATGATCACAAGCATTTCTTTATGTGTTTGTTGCCTACCTGAATGTCTTCTTTGGTTAAGTGTGTATTCATGTTCTCTGTCCAGTTTTCAATTGGATTGTTTGTCTTTTTGTTATTGAGTTGTTGAAATTTTCTGTTAATTTTAGAGATTATTACTCGCTTGTCAGATATGTTGTTGCCAAAGTTTTTTCCCCATTCTGTAGGATCTCTTTTTACTCCTTTGGAAAAGTATTTTGATGGGCTTATGTGTTTAATTTTTAGGTGGTTCCAGTTGTCTAGTTTATCTTTTGCTGATTGTGCATTTTTAATTGTTTGGTAGATTATTGATGCTATGAATGAAAGCCCCTAACTTTATCTCTATTTTTACTCTGATGATCTTTATAGTTTTAAATTTTACATTTAGGTCTTTGATCCATCTTAAGTAAGTTTTTGTGTATGGTGTGAGGTGTGGATCCTACTTCATTTTTCTGCAAATGGATATCCAGTTTTGCCAGCACCATTTGTTAAATAGACTGTCTCTTACCCAATTAATGAGCTTTGGCTCTTTGTCAAAGATCAGCTGTCCATAGTGTATCTCTCTTGTACTGTAGCAGGCTGTTTTGACAACTGTGGCTGTATAGTAGGTTTTGAGATCTGGAAATCTAAGGCTTCCTACCTGGTTGTCTTCTTTGGTAATGCTTTGCTTTTCTGGAGTCTTCAAAGGTTAGTGATTAGATTTTCCATCTCTTCAAAGAATGATGATGGACTATGGACGAGGATCATATTATATCTGTAGATCACTTTGGTAGTATTGACATTTTCACATTGTTAAGTTTTCCTATCTATGAGCAGGGTATGTTTTTCGATTGATGTAGATCTCTTGGTTTCTTGTTGTACTGTTTTGTAGTGGATATGGATTGAAAATACCATGGAGCTCTGGTGGCGTAGAGCCTAAGGTATTTGACTGCTAACCAGAAGGCTAGTGGTGCAAACCTACCAGCCACTCCTCAGAAGGAAGATTGGGCAATCTACTTTTGTACATTGCCTTGGAAACACAAGGAGGAGTCACTATGAGTCAAATCGATTGGACAGCAATGTGTTTGGTTTTTTTTTTAGTTTTATTTTCCTAATTTCCTTTTCGGGAGCTCTGGTAGCATAGTGGCTAA
>NW_006921858.1:3035567-3054946 GCF_000298275.1 Orycteropus afer afer | reverse complement strand
AATATTGAATAGGAGGGGTGACAGAGGCATTTTTGTTCCCACTTCCAGGGGGAATACTTTCAGTCTCTCTTCATCATGAATAATACTGGACGTTGGTTTTTTGTGTGTGCCCTTAATTATGTTGAGGATTTTTCCCTCTATTCCTATTTTGCTGACAGTTTTTTTTTTTTTTTAAAATAAAGAGTGGGTGTTAGAAATTATTAAATGACTTTTGTGCATTGGTTGAGATATTCATGTTCTTTTCCTTTGTTTTATTTATGTGGTAGATTATGTTGATTGTTTCTCCAATATTGACCCTTCCTTGCTTACCTGGTATGAATCCCATTTGATCATGATGTATTATTATTATTTTATATGATGTTCAATTTCATTGGCTAGGATTTTGTTGAGAAATTTGACATCTATTTCATGAGGGAGATTGGTCTATAATTTTGTTTTCTAGTGGTGTATTTGCCTGGCTTTGCTATCAGCGTTATGCTTGCTTCATAAAAGAAGTTCAGGAGTATCCTACTCTTTTCTATTTTCTGGAGTAGCTTGAGTAGAATTGGTGTCAGCTCTTTTCTCAATGTTTGGTAGAATTCTCCAGTGAATTCTAGGTCAGGCCATTTTTTTGGTTGTTATTGGGAGATTTTATTTATTTATTTATTTTAATGACCTATTCAATTTCTTCTTTTGTTATAGATCTGCCCAAATTTTCTACCTCATTCTGTGTGTATTTAGGCACATTGTGTATTTCTAGAGTTTTATAGAGTTTCTTCCAGGTTGAATGGCATTGCTATTTGAAAAACCAAAAGGAAGTGGAGTTTCCTGTTCAGCAAATTAAGAACTTAGTATCTGTCAAGAGCCTCATTTAAATCTTTTGACATGGGAAGTCACAATAAGGGAGGCTTGTGATGAGAAAAGGAGCTCTGCTGGCATAGTCCCTAAGGCATTTGACTGCTAACCAGAAGACTGGCATTTAGAACCTACCAGCCACTCCTCAGAAGGAAGGTTAGACAGTGATACTGCCTCGGAAACCCAAGGAGGGGTTGCTGTGAGTCGGATCTGATTCGACAGCAGTGAGTTTAGTTTGGTTTGGTGATGAGAAAGGGCCCAGGTGTGATTATTCTTTGGGACTTATCTTCAAGCTACTATACCAGATACTGTGAGGTGACTGACGGTATTACTCAGTGGCTCATATATTGAAATGATCAAAGTTATTATCTGTCTTCTTGTTATACAGATGATTATGGATTTATGTTGTGGTCTATGTGCATTCAAGTTACCTGAGTATAGAATGTGTGCTTCATTTTAATGTCACCCTGAGAACTTAATGTAATCAGTGGATGATGACAGTACAATGTGGAAACAGTCAGTGATCTCATTACTTTGGACTTTTTCAGAGAACTTTTGGAGGACAGAGAAGGTTCTGCAGTTTATCAAATCCACTGTACCAAACTCATTGTCTTAACAACATTAATAAAGGCAACTATCTTATTGAGTACTTACTATATGACAGGTACTGCAGTGTAGTAAATTACTTTGTATGGCTTTTCTACCCATAAGTCATTGTAAACTCAGTGGTGGAATGAGCAACTGAGGAGCTCCTGATGGCTGAAGGTGTCCACCTGGAGTATTTCTGTTGGGCATGGCACAAAACAATGTTCTGGGAGGTGCCCACTCTCTCTCAGGTGCTTAGAGTTCTGATGCTATGATTGGCTAGTTTGACCACCCTGCCGGGCTCAAAAGGAGGCCTCCTAGAGGCAGAACTCTCTCTCTGACTGCTGGTTGAGGAAGACGTGCTGCTGAAAGAGACATGCACTCCGGAAAGAGACACATGCTGCTGGGAAAGAGACACAAGAGACATGCATTGCTGAGTGAGACACCGAGGGACCAGTACTGCTGGGAAAGAGACTGTGAGAGACTGTTGGCCGAGGGACGGTGGGCTGGGAGAGAGACTGAGCATTTTTCCTGAACTCTAATTGTAGCCTATGGTGCTTCCCTAATAAAACCCATAATCTGTGAGCTCTGTGTGGCCACTGCAGCGAATTATCAAACCCAGGAGAGAGGTGGTGGGTGCTTTGGGAGGAACGGTTGGAGAAAGGGCTGGAGGGAGGCAGCATGTCTGGCCTTGCAGTAATAGGCCTTGGGTTACTGCTGGTAATCCTGTCTTCCTCTTGTAGGGTTAGAGGAGGTTGGAAGATGGGGCCTCCTTGCTGTTTTTGTAGGTACCTAGTGGCTTGGTTTGCATATTTTATCCCACATAATTCTCACAGCAAGTCTATCATATTGTTTGCATCTTATAGATGATAAAAGTAAGCCTTCTTGTTAGGTGTTGACAAATCATCTTTGACTCATAGCAACCATATGCACAGCAGAACGAAGAACTGCCTGGTCCCGCGCCAACTCTGTGATCCCTGCTATACTTGAGCCCATCACTGCAGCCACTGTCTCAATCCATCTTGTTGAGGGCCTTCCCCTCTTTCATCATCCTTCCACCTTACCAAGCATGGCATCCTTCTCCAGGGAATAGTATCTTCTGAAAACATGACCAAAGTATGGTGAGACGAAGTCTGGCCATTCTCACTTCTAAGGAGCATTCCAGCTGCACTTCCTCCAGGACAGATTTGTTAGTTCTTTTAGAAGTCCAGGGTCCTTTCAGCATTCTTTGCCAGCACCACAACTCAAAAGCATCAATTCTTCTTCAGTCTTCCTTATTCGTTGTCCAGCTCTCACATGCATATGAAGCAATTGAAAATATGGCTTGTGTCAGGCACACTTTAGTCCTCAAGGAGATATCCTTGCTCTTCAGCACTTGAAAGAGGTCCTTTGCAGCCCACTTGCCCAGTGCTATATGTCGTCTAATGTCCTGACTGCTCCTTCCATTTGGTGTAGATTGTAGAACCAAGCAATGTGAAGTCTTTGACAACCTCAATCTTTTCTCCGTTTATCATGATGCTGCTTATAGTTCCAGTTGTGAGAATTTTTGTTTTCTTTATATTGAAATACAATCCACTGCAGACTGTATTCTTCAGTCTTCATCAGTAAGTGTTTCAAGTCATCCTCACTTTCAGCAAGCAAAGTTGTGTTGTCAGCATATCGCAGGTTGTTAATGATCCTTCCTCTAATCTTGATGCCATATTCTTCTTCATATAGTCCAGCTTCTCAGATTATTTGCTCAGCATATAGATTGATAAGTATGGTGAAAGGATACAACCCTGACACACTCCCTTCTTGACTCTAAACCATTCATTGTTCCCTTGTTCTGTTCGAATGACAGCCTCCTAGTCTATGTGCAGGTTCGCCAGGAGTACAATAAAGTGTTCTGGAATTCCCATTCTTCTCAGTGTTATCCACAATTTGTCATGATCCACACAATCAAATGTTTTTGCATAGTCAATAAAACACAAGTAAACATCTTTCTGGAATTCTTTGCTTTAAGCCAAGATCCATCTGACATCAACAATGATATCCTTCATTCCATGTCCTCTTCTGAATCCTGCCTACACCTCTGGAAGTTCTCTGTCAATATACTACTGCAATTGTTTTTGAATTATCTTGAGTAAGATTTTACTTGCATGTGATATTGATGATATTGTTTGATAATTTCTGTGGGATCACCTTTCTTTGGAATGGGTACAAATATGGATCTCTTCCAGTCAGTTGGCCAGATTTGTCTTCCAAATCTCCTGGCATAACCAAGTGAGTGCCTCCAATGGGGCATCCGTATGTTGAAACATCTCAATGGGTATTCTATCAACTCCTGGAGCCTTATTCCTTGCCAATTCCCTCAGCACAGCTTCAATCTCTTCCCTCAATACCACTGGTTCTTGAACATATGCAACCTCCTAAAATGGATGAAGATCAACCAGTTCTTTTGGAACAGTGACTCTGTATTCCTTCCATCTTGTTTTGATGTTTCCTGCATCATTCAATATTTTGCCCATAGAATCTTTCAATATTGCAACTCAAGGCATAAATTTTTTCCTCAGTTCTTTCAGCTTGAGAAATGCTGAGCATGTTCTTCCCTTTTGGTTTTCTAACTCCAAGTCTTTGTACCTTTCATTATAGTAATTGGCTTTGTCTGCTTGAGCTGCTCTTTGAAATCTGTTCAGCTCTTTTATCTTGTCATTTCTTCCATTTACTTTGGCTACTCTCTGCTCAAACGCAAGCTTCAGCATCTCTTCTGAAATCCATTTTGGTCTTTTCTTTTTTCTCGTCTTTTTAATTACCTCTTTTTTTCCTTCATGGATGATGCTTTTGATGTCATCCCATAGTTCTTCTGGTTTTCAGTCATTGGTGTTCAACACATTGAATCTGTTCTTTAGATGGTCTCTCAATTCACGAGGGATATATTCAAGGTCATATTTTGGTTCTTGTGGACTTGTTTTAATAGTCTTCAACTTCAAGTTGAACTTGCATATGAGCAGTTAATGGTCTCTTCCACAATCAACTCCTGGCCTTGTTTTGGCTGAAGATATTGAGCTTTTCCATCACCTCTTAGCACAGATGTAGTCAGTCTGATTCCTGTGTATTCCATCTGGTGAGGTCCACATGTAGAGCCACCATTTGTGTTGTTGAAAAAAGGTATTTGCAATGAATAAATTGTTGGTCTTGCAAAATTCTGTCATGCGATCTCCAGCATTATTACTGTCACTAAGGCCAAATTTTCCAACTACCGGTGATTCTTCTTTTTTTTTTTTTCCAACTTTTGCATTCCAGTCACCAGTGATAATTAACACATCTTAATTTCCCATTTGGTCAATTTCAGACTGCAGAAGTTGATAAAATTCTTCAATTTCCTCATCTTTTGCTTTGGTGGTTGGTGCATAAAGTGAGCCTTGTTGTTGTGTGCCATCAAGTCAGTCCTGACTCATAGCGACCCCTCGTGGGTTGCCGAGGCAGTATCACTATGGAAGTAGATTAGAGGGAGTAAAATATTTATTCTGTTTCCACAGCTAATAAGTGGCAGAGTCAGAATTTTACTACCAAAGTGTAGACCCATAACCCAGTATGCTATTGTCTTCCCAAAAATACGGAAACTTTTTTATTGCTAGATTCCTTGCTAGCTCCCTGTCAGTGAAATATCATCTCAGTTTATGCAACTGATAAAAAAAAGTAGAAAGAAAAACTTTGAGTGTTTCATTGAGGAAAGCAGTAGATGGAAGATTTGTCAGAAGTCAAAGTGTAGGATGGAGTTCATCTTTCAATCCAGTTGGAGAAGTGGAAACTGAATGGATTTACAAATTAATCATCCATAGTGATTATTTAAGGAAGGTTTGATTTAAAATAAAGGAAGATATAAGCAATGGCTAAATAATTCTTTATGTTGTAGTAAGGTTATAGAATTAAGCTTTCAATAAACTCTGCTAAGAAGTGATAACACTTTCTATTTCTCCAGCAATGTATGACATGTTAAGTTACTTACTGTTATTTTCAGTAGTTTTTTATTATGCAGAAGAATTATCTATTTGTATACCAGTTTGTCTAACATTATTAATAAGAAGTACCCAGTAAATTCTTTACTAGCAATAATAATCTGTTTATCCAGTGCTCTGGTAGCGTAGTGCCTGAAGCACTTGACTGCTAACCAGAAGGCTGGAAGTTCAAACCCACCAGCCACTCCTCAGAAGGAAGGTTGAGCAATGTACTTGCATAGTGATACTGCCTCGGAAACCCAGCGAGGGGTCACTATGAGTCAGGTCTGACTCGATGGCACATAACAACAACAACAACAAACATTCAGTGCTACATGAAGCTGACCCTAAATATCTCCTTTCTCTTAGGAGATGGATGCTTTTTGGTTGTTAAAATTAAAGACCTAAACTGAATAAACTATAAACTGCTGCCACAGTGAAAGGAAGGAAATGTACAAGAGAGATTTGCTTAGTTTTGCTTAATATTGTTAAATATCTGTTCTCAATTTCTTGCCTCTCAACTCCAGAGTCTACCCCTTCTTTGCTTGCTCTGAAACAATGTATCTGGGCCCTTTAATATTTTTCCTTTGCCAGTTGGGATGATATCAAGCTGTTAATAGAAGGTGTTGGAGAGACATTGCAGAAGGGTTTTATTCTTTGGTGTGGTGTTGTTGGACAGCTTCTCTAGCACCTGACTGCTGCAGTGCATGGCAGCCAGCAGCATGTCCTGGCACCCCCTTAGACAGTTTGATAGTGAGACATCTCCCTGTCCCATAGAGGGAGGATTTCAGAACGTTCTGCTACCATAGCCCTACAGGGACTTCCTTGCAATTTACTAAGCCTGAGCTGTGCCTCAGCCTGTAAAGGCCTATTTTATGGGCCTTCCATTCAAGCTAGCACTAGTGCCTGCTCCTTATATTTGCTATTCCTGTGTTCTTTAGAGTTCTCTTTACTTTTGAATAACCAATCCCTTGTTGCTTCAATTCTTTCTTATAAAATCCTTGAATTAAACTTCCCTTGTTTAGATTATTGTGTAGTTTCTGCCTCCTGATTAGACCCAGACTGATAGACCAGACAACTTTATTGAAATGATTTAAAGTGGATCATGACCTTTTATAAAATATATATTTTGAGCATTATATCTTCTTAAATAAGCTACCTCAGTATCTGTCTTGTATTTGGTCACTTACTATACTTTCTTTGTGTGTGCAATAATGGCAATAATCTAAGACAATCACTTCCTTAACAGTTATTAAAATAATTTATTTTAGACAAAATAAAATGCTTAGGAGTGAATGCTGTGGTAATGAAAGGACATTGCTTTTTTCCTTACATAAATATCTTGTAGATTAAATTACTGTTTGACTATGAGAACATAGTAATGAGGATAAAAACATTTTCTTTGAATAGGTATACTGAGGAAGACTTTTTGTCAGTTCATAATGAATTTTAATAGGTTTTGCTTTGTGTATATGGAAGCAGAGAATGAAAAATATATCAAAGCCCAAAGGCCCAGGTTGTAGAGTAGGGCTAGAAGATGAGAAGGGAGGAATAGGGAAGCATGAAGGGAACTATACCAAAGGTCAGGGGAATTAGTTAGAAATAACTCTCTAAGGAAGTAATGTCTAAGGAAGTAATCTTCTATTTGAAATGGTAAGCACATCTGTTTGTAATTATTAGCTATAAATCAAATGAAACTATATAGTTGCAGTTGTGGCTTAGGGCAGTTTAATTGTGTTTGACTAGTGACAATATATGTATATATCATCTGTCTGTCTATCTATCTATGTATAATTATACCATATCAAAGATGCTCACAACTCTTATTTTGTTCACTTAATCCAGAAGTCTGGGCAGAGAGCAACAGTGGCTGTGATCATCAGTATATGAGCAGAGAAGGAAGAAAGTCATATAAATATAGTGACTTTTTGGCACTTCCCCTTTATCTGTGTCCAGAATCATTCTGCCCTTCAAAACTAGCTCCTGCTGCTGAAAGTCAGAAGGCCATGAGGAAATCTTTTGAGGAATACTGACCCATCCTCTAATTATCACTGTAACCCTTCTCAGGAGGAAGCTGACAGTCTTATTACTTACAGGGCTTATTTTAAAGGAAGATGGAAGTTTTGTAAAATCAAGGTGGAATTATTGCTATCTAGAGAAAAATAACAGTTGTGAAAAAATTTGAAAAGAGCCCAATCCTTTAGTTTTATGTTACTTGAATGAATAATAGAGGCCTGACTCCAAACTAAAACAGACCCACTGCCCTCGAGTCAATTCCAACTCATAGCAAACCTATAAGAATAGAACTGCCCAGAGGCCTGACGAGCAGATATTGATTGTTGGGTAACAAATGATCCCTTTCAACTTTGTCACCCTCTTTTTTAAAAAGTATTCTTTTGGAGATACAGAAGACTTGGCAACTATTCTTGTTTGAATCAAGAGAAAAAGACCTTTCATGTAGCTTCTAAGGTAGGTTTGCCTGCCTGTTAAAAACACAAGTTTTAGAGTCAAACTCAAATTTGAATTTGTCTTCCACAATTGACTATACTATCTCATTCATGTTTGTTTAATCTTCCACCTCAGTTTTGTTATCTATAACATACTAGTAAACCAGTTGCCATTGTGTCAACTCCAACTTATCATGACCCCATGTGTGTCAGAGTAGAACTGCCCTCCATAGAGTTTTCAATGGATGACTTTTTGGAAGGCCTTTCTCCCAAGTATCTCTTGGTGAACTTGACCTCCAGCCTTTCAGCTAGCAGCTGAGCACATTAACCATTTTATACTACCCGTTCCATCTGTAACATAGGGAAGAATAAAAGAAATGTATCATCATGGCTATTATTGCTCTTGATTATCTTTTTATTATTACTTGGTCCCTTAAATGAATTCCTTTATTCTGTTTTCTGAAGTTTCTCACATGAGGTTGTAACCTTAAATGTTCAATTAAATATGCCCTCCAGATAGGCAATTAAGTATGCACTCCAAATTAAATATGCTGTTATAAAAAAAACAGGCAGTAATCATGACAATTTTATGCACCCTCACTTCTCTTTTTGCTAAACTCTGTTCCTGTCTGTATGACCAATCTTTAATACACAGAGCACCTGTGCACACACTCCTTCCAGTATATACTGCAAGTAGCATAGAAGATATGTCCTATCTCCCTGGTCTTGTTTCATTAGCTTACTTTTTGTGAAGCATTTTGGCTTAACTATTAAAGCTGGCAGTTCAAATCTACCAGCTACTCCTTGGAAGAAAAGCTGGGCAATCTACTTCTGTAGAGATACCCCCTCGGAAACCCAAGGAGGGGTTGCTATGAGTTGGAACCGACTCCACGGCAGTGAGTTATTAATACAAACATTTTTGATTGGCAGTTTCTGCTATTTTCCTAATTTTAAAAAATGGTTCATAAAATTGTATTTCTAAGGCATCTCAGAAATCCTGATATTTCTCAGTCTCTAATAGGGACTGTGTATGCTCTTCAGTGGTGTGCTGTGTTTCCTATGAAGAGATGGAAGCTTGCCAACTTCTGTCAGTACTTTGAAGACTCCCCATTAACTGTGATCCATTTGTGGTAATCTACTCAGACTTTCTCATATCATTCCCTTTGCCTCCAACAATAGTAAAGGTTCTTAAGCCAGTTAAATGAATTCAGGAGTACTGTTAGATAATAAAGCTAATTGCCCCTGGATACAAGTAGACCCCAAAGCCACAAACTTGTTAGAGCTGTGCTTCTGGATAATTGAAATAAGGTAGATGCCTATCTTGTATTATGCTACCAGAAACTTCCAAATCTGTGCCTTTTTTTTTTACAACACTTGTGTCATTTTTATCTTCTAAATGTCCATTGGTTGCTATACCTATTTAATTCCCTTCTTCTCATTGTTGTTGTTAGTTGCTGTTAGCTGCCATCGAGTCATCGGATGACCTTATATATCACAGAACGAGGCATTGCCCAGCCCTGCACAATCTTCATGATCACTGGTCTGTTTGAGCCAGTTGTCCCAACTATTGTATCAACCTATTCCATTGAGTGTTTCCCTCATTTTTGCTGACCTTACTTTACCAAACTTGATGTCCCTTTCTAACAATTGTCTTTGCTGGTGACTTACCCAAAGTGAGCAAGACTTAGTCACTATTCTCACTTCTAAGGAACATTCTGGTTATACTAACAAATTGACAGGTGGGTGATAGTTTAATTGTCTTACTAATTTGTAATTAAATAGTTCCTGAGTTATATATAATCCAGCCTACAGTAAATACTTCCTAAGTTATATATGACCCAAGCCATAGTATTTTCAGTTGCCTCATATACATGTAAAAGCTGGAAAATGAGTAAGGAAGACCAAGGAAGATTTGATGCCTTTGAATTATGGTGTTGTCAAGGAACAATGAATATACCATGGATTGCCAGATGAACAAACACATCTATCTTAGAAGAAGTAGAACCCAAATGCTCCTTAGAAGGAAGGATGGCAATACTTCTTCCATGTGCTTTGGACATGTGACCAGGAGAGAGCAGTCCCTGGAGAAGGAAGCATATCATGCTTGGTGATGTAGAGGGTCAGCAAAAAAGAGAAACACCCTCAGTGAGATTGACTGACATAGTGGCTGCAACATGGGCTCAAATATAGCAATGAATAAAGGATCGTCTAGGACTGGGCAGTTTTTCGTTCTGTTGTACGTAGAATCACTGTGAGTTGGAACCCACTTGATGGCACCTAACCACAACAGGTTATATATATTTGCTTTTTCTCTATCTGCTTTGCTAATATATTAATACTAAAAACTAAAACTAAACTCACTACCATCTAGTCAATTCTGACTCATAGCAACCTCCTTTGGGTTTCTGAGGCAGTAAATTTTTACAGAAGTAGTTTGCCCACTCTTCCTTCCATGAACTGGCTGATGGGTTTGAACCACCAACCTTCTGGTTAGCAGTCAAATACCTTAGGCACTACATCACCAGAGCTCCTTATATTAATACTAGCTATTGCCCAACCTTCCTTCTGAGGAGTGGCTGGTGGGTTTGAACTGCCAGCCTTCTGGTTAGCAGTCATATCCCTTAGGCAGTATGCCACCAGAGCTCTTAACCAAATTCCTAAACTAAAATCTTTTCCAGATACAATTTATATCAGTCTGTCACTTCCCAGCCTTTTCATATGCATCCTGAAATACCCTTGGTCACTTTTTGATACTTATCTCCATTGATACTTAGAAATCTTAGATGAAAAACAGTTTTCTTTTCCGTAAAATTAAATATACACCTGTAGGAGCAGATTTTTTTTTTCCTGGTTATAGTTTTATCTTTTTAAACCCATTTGTATTTCAAACCTTCATTGGAATTCATGACATTATCTGCCTTGTGTGATCAGCAAATTTTGTTAATGTCTTGTGTACTCTGTGAAAGCTCATTAAAAAGAGATGGTGACACTTGGCATATACATTGACTCTTCTGTCACCCTGCTCAGTACCTTCATACAAATGGAGAAATTTCTGTTTTTCATTATTTCCCTTTCACAGTCTTTCATCAAGTTTCTAATTCATGTGATTTGGTAAAAATTGTATCCAGGACATTTATAATTAAGGTTTTGTGAAACACTTAATCAAATGCTTTAATGCATTTCAAATGCATAACAGCTGCTGAATTATATTCATAAACTGGTTTTGTGAAAATGATGCTGAGGTTTCAGGGCAAGATTGTTTTATAGCAACCTAGAAAATACTGTATTAAAAAAAAAAAAAAAAAAAACTTAGCTGCCATCAAGTCGATCCCGACTCATAGCAACCCTTCCTTGGATTTCTGAGGTGGTATCTCTACAGAAGCATATTGCACAGTCTTCATTCCAAGGAGTGGCTGGTGGGTTTGAACCACAAGCCTTCTGGTTAGCAGTTAAATGCCTTAGACAATATGCCACAAGAGCGCCCATAAAATACTGTATATTTTTCTGAAAGTTAAGTTTTATGAACTCTTGCAGGATTGATCTGGACTTGAAGCTAAGTTCCCCATTCATTCAACAGAATGGTAAACTTTTTCTTTATTCTCATTTAATAACCCTTTTTCGATTTTATATAAGTTCATTCAATTCTGTATCCCTTCATTGCATCCTGGGCACTCATAGCTGGCCAGGGATCTTCTCTGTGGCAACCCATTGTCACTGACTCTCTTAGAAGGTAGACTTTATTATGTGCTTCTTTGCCCTGCTGTTCATTAGATCTTATCTCTCTAGTCTCTCCTCATTTGCCTGCAGGATGTTGACTCTCTCAGCCTCTTAGGTTAGACTTTAATTTCTTAAAGTTTTGACCAATATTTACATTGGGTATTTTCTTCCCGGTAAGGAATCTAGAAAATCTACCAAGCTTTGTTGAGGAGAACAAAAAGGAGAAACAAAGTTGAAGAAGCAGAGGAGTCACATAGTGACATTGGTTTTGTCCCCACCTTAACCCCCAGTCATCACATTTCAGAACCTTTTTTTGAAAAGATCTGTCTGATTGCTGTTTTAAAGTATTAGCAGTCTAACAGTCCAGACATATTTTGGTTTGGAGTGGGGATTATTAAGCACTTGGAATGGCTTAACACATACAGGTAAATTCTGACTCAGACATTTTATTCAAGATTGCAAGGAATAGAATATTTTTTTGCCGTAATTACACTTACAGGCTGATCTTCCACTGTATAAAAGTTACCCTTTTTCTATATCTTTGCCTTGTCTTCATTGGCTTAGCATCGGTAAATGGCCTTTGGTAATAAGATAGTACAGGAAGAAACTATTTTGTATTTTACTTAATATTGATTGTTATTTAATGTACACGGTAATGGAATCTTCAGAGTACTGTTTATAACTTTGGTTTTTATGTTTATAATGCCATTATTCTAGTTTAAAATACCTTTTCAGGTTGTCTTTTGGAAAGGAATTGGTTATAAGCTTAGTTTCTTCATTAGTTTATATATTGTTCAGTTTTGATGTGTAATAACCCAAAGTCTCAGTGGCTTGCAGTGACTGATGTTTATTCCTTGCTCCTGTTACCTGAGTGTGGCTGATCCACTGTGGCTCTGCTGCAAACTGTGGGTGAACTAGTCCACACCTGTTTGCATTCCCAGCATAGGCTGAGGAAGCAGTCCCTTTCTAGATCATACTGGCCTCTTAGTTTAATTTATTCCTCTTTTACTATTTTCTCTCAGCTTTATGACCAGAGTTTAGAAGACCTGTTTAGCAAATAGTGCTAGCAATTTTTTAAATGTCTTTTATATTTATGAACAAAAATCACATTACTGTAAAATGTACCTTTCCTATCTGTTCTTTCCCAAATGATTGTTTAATGTTAAAAATGTAAATTTTTTATGTCATTTTAGAAGTAATTTATGCTCAAGCCAAAAACTTTGCAAATAGTGAAAAGGATGAACAAAAAATATTTGTAATTTCTTTATCCTTAAATAACTACTCTTGATATATGTAGGTAGTTCATTCTGTTTTTAAAATAAAATTAATTTTAACCTAAGCACTTTAATGATAGTGACTACTAGATCATAATCAGATAGGAAAAAAAGAAAAATGAAAAAATACCAAGATTGGTTTAAAAAAAAAAAAAAAGGACAACCATGCCTTACCCATTAGGTCACCAGAGCTCTTTATAGATATGAGAAAGGAGACAAAACATCTTAAATTTTTATTTAAGAAAAGTTGCAAAGTTGGATGTCTTTTTTATTTTTTCTTGAAGTGTGGTAGTAGTAGTTTGGTTTGCTTTTATCATGAAAGGTCAGATTATTATTCTAGAATTAAAGCATCATAATTTAATACATAACAACTGGTTTCATGTGCAATATAAACCCCATACCCAACTCCCATCTTCTAATAGATTGAGCATGGGGTTGGGAGTTGTTACTGTGGTTTTGGTAACTTTCCTAAAATTTGGTCCTTTGAAGGAACTATGATGAAGATAGATCAGGAGGTCAATCTCAAGTAGAAAATGAGTGATCAGTTCAGGCCCGTAGAGGGTGATTCTGCTGTGGGTTGTGGCCTCTATATCTCATGTGATGCAGAAGGAACAGAGAAGAGAAAAGCTCCTTGCATTCACACTAGTCACTAGTGATGAGGAAGGGAGGGATAGGCACACCTCTGCTCAGTGCTCAGAGGTGTGGGTTATAAATGCCTCATTCCATCAACCTGAGAAATTAGCTGACTCAATTCAATATATGATATTAATTTATCATCCATGCTATGTACTTATAAAGCTTTTGTAAGTAACAAAGCCAGTCTCTCTCTCTCTCTCTCTCTCTCTCTCTCTCTCTCTCTCTCTCTCTCACACACACACACACACACACACACACACACACACACACACACGTACATATATAGATACTTTTTAAGTCTTTTGTTTTATTTACTTCAGTTGAAACAACAAATCTCATTTGTTGCAGATACATGGTTTAGTTGTTACAAACCAGACATAGAAATATCTACAATTATCAGCATGTTTCCTTTTTCTCCCAGCAAACTATTCTAGGGAAGAACTTCATTTCCCAGGATTCTTGGTTGAATTTTGATTAATTTGGGGAATCTGGTATGTCATAAGAAGTGAGTGAATATAGAACTGAGTGATAGTAGCTAGTTATGTGAGTAACTGATGTGCTTTGTCCTTCTTACTGCCAGTAAGAGATAGCTGGGTCTGTAAGAAAGGGCATCACAGTGGCCTATGGAAATGATTCTGTGCATAATTTTTATGTATTTTCAAAATTTTTTAGTATCAACATCATATCTTCCAGCTAAAAGATATATTCTAGTAGAAGTAGGTAGCAGGAGCCAGAGTGAGGAGCTAAAGAGAGCTATGTACTTCAAACCAGCTTGCATAAAATTTTTTAAACATGCAAATTTTTAAAATCTGAAAAAGTAACTTATGGCACTAGACTGCTAAATATTTGTCTGTGTGAAACTTCTTTTCTGTTGGTGCCTATATTACAAGAGGAAGAAAATTTAATATGGAGTGGACTTTTAAGATTTCAGAAGAAATTGATAAATCAGAATCATTCTGTTTTTCAATTTTACAAACTTTCCATTTAAGATTATGGTTTTCTGTTCTAAGAACACCTGATTCCCCCCATCCCCCCATAAGCAATTTTGCTTCTGCCCTAAGATACCAGAATCTCACCATTGGGAAATATTCTCAAAATTTCCAATTAGAATAATCATGCATTTCACAAGAGTAGTTTAGCTTTCTTACTCCTTAAACTGAGGTAAGCTTCATAACCATAATTTCTCTTTATTTATTTATTTTTAAAAACATTTTATTGTGCTTTGGGTGCCAATTTACAAAGCAAAATTTGTTTTACATTCAATAGTTCATATACATTTGATTTCACACCACGATTACCATCCCCAACCATAACAAACTCTCCTCCTCTCCCCTCCCTGTGACTACCCCCTCCCTGTGCCCTTCTTAACTATGCATTCCTGTCTGTCCAGCTTTCTCTCTATGTGAATGCTGCCCCTCTGGTGCCCAATGGCCAACTGCTCCAAGGGGTGTATCTCCCTAGAGTAGATGGGTGCATTGCCCTAGGGTAGGTATTCTGCATGTATGTCTTTCTGTTGTTGGGCTGAGAGCCAACCCCAGGGAGTGAGTCCCATTCTAGGCCCGAAGGGTAAGCCAAGGGTCTCGGATTCCACCAGACTCTCCAACCAGTAATTCTGGTCATTTATTAGTTTTTTAAATTCTGTTCTACGTTTTCCTCCCACTCTATCCAGGATCTCCAGGTTTGATCTTCTTTCGAGGTTGGCCTCGGTAACCAGGTACCATCTAGTTCTTCTGGTCTCAGAGTCCATCATATCCTTGGACTAATTGTTTTCCAGATGCCTTTGATTTTCTTCACTCTTTTGCTTCAGATGAGAGGAGCCCAATCATTGCATCTTAGATGGCCACTCGAAAGGTTTTAAGACCCCAGTCACTACTCATCAAAGTAGGTGTAGAATAACTTTTTCATGTACTATATTATGCTCTGGTAGCATAGTGCCTAAGGCACTTGACTGCTAACCAGAAGGCTGGTGGTCCAAACCTACTAGCCACTCCTTGGAAGGGAGGTGGGGCAATCTACTTCCGTAGTGATACCACCTTGGAAATCCAAGGAGGGCTCGCTGTGAGTAGGGTCCGACTTAACAGCACATTACAACAACAACAATATTATGCCAGTTGAGCTTGGTGTCCCACGAGACTATGGTCCCGAGTCAGCAGCCCTGGTGATTCTCTCTCTCAGGGTGTTTGGTTGTCTCTGAGAGGTTACTCCAACTCTGTCTCCTGTTGCTTCTGTAATGTATGTGGCTAATTTTGTAGCACAGTGCATATGTAAGATTATCTTCAGCTAAATCTATCCTTGGCCTAAGGTATATTCCTGTTCGCTGACCCCTACTTGATCTTCTGACTTGTCTATGCATTTATCTGTAGTCTGGTGTTTGGTGTTAGTGGTAATATAGTATCGTGCATAAACCAGCTCTCAGAACTGTTGAGAAAATTATTTCCTAGATTATTTCCTAGAAAATTATTTCCTAGATGTTCCTAGATCATGAGTGAGTTCTGCTCCTAAGTCTGTCTTTAAGTTGAATTTGTCCCTAAGTCAGAAGAGTTCGGTACAGTTGCTAACATTAATTAGTTTGTCTTATCCCTAAACAACCAAACCCACTGCCATCAAGTCGATTCCAACTCATAGCAATCCCCATTGGGTTTCCTAGGTAGTAAATCTTTACAGAAGTAGGTTGCCCCACTTTCTTTCCATGGAGTGGCTGGTGTATTTGAACTGCCAACCTTCTTGTTAGCAGGCGTATGCCTTAAACTTTGCGCCACCAGAGCTCCTTTAGTTTATCTTGTTGTTGTTATGTGCCTTTGAGTCGAACCCCACTCATAGCGACCCCTCCTTGGGTTTCTGAGACAGTATCACTACAGAAGTAGATTGCCCCATCTTCCTTCCAAGGAGTGGCTGGTGGGTTTGAACTGCCAGCCTTCTGGTTAGCGGTCAAGTTCCTTAGGCACTATGCTACCAGAGATCCTTTAGTTTGTATGTTGTTGTTGTTGTTATGTGCCATCGAGTCGGACCCGACTCATAGCGACCCCTCCTTAGGTTTCCGAGGCAGTATCACTATGGAAGTAGATTGCCCCATCTTCCTTCTGAGTAGTGGCTGGTTGGTTTGAACCGCCAGCCTTCTGGTTAGCAGTCAAGTGCCTTAGGCACTATGCTACCAGAGCTCCTTTAGTTTATATAGTGTACCTTTTTATTCATAAAAAACATTGAAGAAACCCTTTCAGATACACTAAAACATATTTAACATGATAATAATGGTGATAATAATAATGTTTTGATGCATGTCACAAAGTAGCATCCATTCGTTATTACAAGCTTTGGTATATACCTTGAATTTTTAATATAACAGGATTTACAAGGTTTGGTTTGTGACTATAGGTTGTGCATGAATCAGAAGTTTGTAACCCAGGGACTTCCTGTAATATATAACTTCATGCCAGCTATTCAAGGGAATCTTGACAGTAACAGTGCCTAAAAAATTTTCTCAGTAGAGAAATATGCAATAATTTTTTAAAACTGTGCTTAGTTTTCATTTGTTATGGTTAAATAACATTTTACTTTGTCCAGGGAGCTGGAGAAATCTTTGGTTCTTGTAGAAGATGAACTTAAATATTGTTCAAGTGGTACAGAGTAATACTGAGAAATTGAGAGAGGAGATGGGTTGAAAGAAACTAGCCAAAGGGCTAGTGAATTTTCTTCTTTCTTGGTCAACATTGAGTAACTAAATTAATCTTATATATCCTCTGTACTCCAAAGGAAGTATTTGTTTAACCTTATACCATAATATACAAAATGTTGTGGTACAAGGGTTTTTTCTTTGTACCTTGTGATACAAGGAATTCTTTGTTAATTTTATACCCTGCCCAGCTTTCTGATCCTGTCCCTTATTTTCCTATAACATAATTTGAAAATAATCATTCTCAGGAGAATGAGGGTGATGTTTAAATTATGGAATAGTCAAATTGGACGATAATAGATATCATTTATAAGTCCCTGGGTGGTACTTAACTACAAACCTAAAGGTTGGTGGTTTGAATCCACCCAGTTGTACCACGGAACAAAGCCCTGGTGATCTGTTTCCATAAAAGATTATAAAACCAAAAAACCCAAACTCACTGCCATCAAGTTGATAATGACTCATAGCGACCTCTCCTGGGGTTTCTAAGGCGGTATCTCTATGAAAGTAGATTGCCCAGTCTTCCTTCCAAGGAGTGGCTGGTGGGTATGACCTACCAGACTTCTAGTTAGCAGTCAAATGCATTAGGCACTTTGCCACCAGAGCACCCATAAAAGATTATATTGTTGTTGTTATGTGCCATCGAGTTGGAACTGACTCATTGCGACCCGTTTTTGGGTTTCATAGGTGGTATCACTATGGAAGTAGATTGCCCAAACTTCTTTCTGAGGAGTGGTTGGTGGGTTTGAACCTCCAGCCTTCTGGTCCGCAGTCAAGTGTCTTAGGCACTATGCTACCAGAGCTCCCATAAAAAATTATGTTGTTGTTGTTATGTGCCGTTGAGTTGGCCGCGACTCATAGCGACCCCTCCTTGGGTTTCCGAGGCAGTATCACTGCGAAAGTAGGATTGCCCAACCTTTATAGCCAAGAAAATCTATGGAGCACTTCTACTCTGTAATACTTGAGGTCCCCATGAGTCAGAATCAACTCCATGACAACAGGTTTGGTTTTGGTAGACTTCATTTAGTCCAACTCCTTTGGTGACTTTGGTAGTAGGTAAGGCATTTGGCTGCTAACCCCAAGGTCATCAGTTCAAACCACCAGCTGCTCCACTGGAGGAAGATGAGGCAATCTACTTCTGTGAAGATTAGCAGCCTTGGAAACTCATTGGGATCACAATGGGTCAGAATCAGCTGTATGGCAATAATTTTTTTTTTTTTTTTGGTAATAGTTGAATCTACAATTCTTTGGTTTTTGTTTTTGAACTTTTTAATTGTGATTTGGGTGAAAGTTTACAGAGCAAATAGGTTTTCCGTTCAACGATTTACACACATTTGTTTCGTGACATTGATTACAGTCACCACAAAGTGACAGCACCCTTCCCACTTCCTCCCTGCATTTCCATTTCCGATTTCATCCTTCTTTTCTATGCCTTCCTGGCCACTCAGCTTTATCCCAGGAGAAATGCTGCCCTTTTGATCTCATGTGGTTGATTGTTCTAAGTAATGCAAACCTCCCTGGTGTTGCTGATTCACCTTTTAGGCCTGTTTAGTGTTTGGCTGAAAGTTGAGCCACAGGAATGAGTTCCAGCCTTGTAAGGTGACTGAGGGCCTCAGTGTTGGGGATTACATCAGTCCCTATCAAACCAATAAGCCTAGTCTTTTTTATTATTTTGAATTTTGTTCCACATTTTCCTCCCACTCTATCCAGAACATTCCATCATAATCCCTTTCAGAGCAGTTGTTAGTTATAACTAGGCACCATCTAGTTCTTGTGGTCTCAGGGTCATGGAAACTATGGTTCACTTGCTCCATTAGTCCTTTGTACTAATTATTTCTTTGAGTCTTTTATTTTCTTTACTCTTCTTTGGTTTGGATGTGGAGAGACCAGTAGTTGCACCTTACATGGCTGCTTTCAAGCTTTTAGGACCCTAGCTGCTCTCTACTTACTGAAGTAGGCTGTAGAACATTGTCTTTGTGGTCTGTGTTATGCTAATTGACTTTGATGTCCCCTGAGACTATGGTCTTGATTCCCCCAGGACCAGCAACTCCTTCGCTTTTGGTGTTTGGTTATGGCTAAGAAATTTTCTTAACTTTGTCCCCTGTATGTTCTACTATATACTTGAATATATTTGCATCCCTTATTAAAATCAAGGAGCTCTGGTAGCGTAGTGCCTAAGGCATTTGACTGCTAACCAGAAGGCTGGCGGTTCAAACCCACCAGCCACTCCTTGGAAGGA
>NW_006921858.1:3015707-3035467 GCF_000298275.1 Orycteropus afer afer | reverse complement strand
TTGACTGCTAACCAGAAGGCTGGCGGTTCAAACCCACCAGCCACTCCTTGGAAGGAAGGTTGGGCAATCTACTTCTGTAGTAATACTGCCTCAGAAATCCAAAGAGGGGTCACTAGGAGTCAGATTCAACTTGATGGCAGTGAGTTGGAGATTTTTGATTATTAAAATCATGTAGAAATATCCTCTGTCCAAGCTATATATATTCATGGGTATAATCCTATTTGCCTTCCCACACCTATTCAGCTTGTGTGTCTATCTATGTATTACTGTTATTACAGGATTGTGTATTAATAGTATTTACTTTTGTGACATTTAACTCTTGTGCTCCTCCCAGTGTCTTCCTTTGCCTTTGCGCAAGGTCTCAAAATTTACTCAAAATTAGTGTGTATCCTGATCCCCCCCTCCCCAAAATGGAAATTGTTCATAAGGTCAGTGTGACTATATCTTAACCTCTCTCATCTCGTAATTGATTCTTTATTTCATTTCTGCATTAGATAAGTGCATCCCAGGTACTATGAGGAGCCAACTGTGTGATTGTTGATTATTTTGCATTTTATTGGCTAATTACTAATTAGAGGAAGAAATTTTGTGTATTTTTAAAGAAAATAGATCAATTAAATATAATCTTGCATTAAAATCTTTCTCTTAATTTTAACTTGTGATTAGAAACCTTACAACTGAAAACATTTTCCTAAGGCAAATGAACTAAGATTTGGAATCATAGTGAAAGTCTCTGTAGGTAACCTAGGTAACCTTCAGTTATAATAACTGCTTTGACATGTTAACTATTGCATTATATAGTGGTTACTGAAAAACAAACAAAAAATTGAATCCCACGTATTATGCCTTTTAATTCAAAGTTTGGGATTCAGTATAATTTTCTTTTGAAGAAATGCTTATGTGATGATCTGAACTATTGTTCTCTCTTAACCTCAGCTACTTTCACTTAAACCTAACATTCTGATTACCCAGTGCTGCTCTGACAGGAATATGTACCTCAAATGGGATAGCTTTAACAAACAGGAGTTTATTCTCTTACAGCTTGGAGGCTTTAAGTCCAAGTTCAAAGTGCCAGGCTCTGGGGGCTGGGTGAAAACCCCTCGAACTTGGGCTTCAGCTCTGCCTTTTGCTTCCAGTCCAATGAAGCTACTGGCTGCTGAGGCTAACAAGCCCAATGTCAACAAATAAAATGGCATAGTCCTGATTTTACCAAACCACATGGCAGGACATTGATTCAAGTCTATTGAAAGTTCCAAAATCAGCAGAGCATGGCAGGCTGCTGAACAACAACACGGCTACATGCAGGGTTCAAGTGTGCCATAAACTAGAGACGATCCCCAAGGTTTCTCCTTATATACGGGAAGCAGGAAGCAGACCACATACCCAAAGCAGCTACTCAGCTGCTTCAATATATTCCACCATGGAGTTAATTACCAATCTCACTATGAGAAATAACTACTTTCAGCTGCCGAGCCATTCAACCGGCCCAGCCAAGTTGACACACAAACTTCACCACACCTAATGTTTCTTTTTTACTTATATCACAAATTAAAAAATTCCTATTACTGAAAGATTTTATTTAATACACTTTAGTTTTCCATGACGATAATTAGAAGTCACTCTCAATCAAATAGAGTTTGAAATTATATTTTATTTACTTTGGATAATCTTATTAAATTATTTAATTAAAAAAGGAAGATAGTTTCTGGCTCTGGAATTGAGTTAAAGGTTTCTATCAGATCAACAGACTCTCCTACCACAGACTACAATAATATACTCTATTGTTTGTTGAAGCAATAAACTCTAGACCCACACAGTATTAAAATAGTTACTTAAAAAGTACTTTTATAAAAATAGTTATTTGAAAGCCATAGAAAACAACTCCTAAAAATAGACTGAAAATGAAAGGAAGACTTGAAAGATGAGTACAGCACTGTTTTGGATATCTAGTGCTGTTATAATGGAAATACTACAGGGGATGACTTGCAGAAACAGGGATTTATTCTCTTACAGTTCAAGACACTATAGAAGTCCGTGTTCAGAGTGCCAGCTCCAGGGCCTGGTTGAAAGCCCCTTGACCTTGGGCTTCAGCTCTGCCTCTTGCGCCCAGCCCACTGAAGCTGGAGGTGTGCCTTAATCCAGACAGCTGCTGGCTGCTGAGGAAGACAATGTTTGCAAATAAAATGGCACCGTTCCAAGATTATGAAGCAACATGGCAGGCCACTAGTTCAAGTTTAAGAACAGTCCCAAGATCAGCAGGCAGCATCACAGACTGCTGAATGAAGACTTGGCTAATTACAGGATCCAAGCATGCCAAAAAGCTCAGAGACGTGTCTCAAAGCTTCTCCTTATGTACAGGAAGCAGACCACATCCCTAAGGTAGCTGTTCACAGCAGTTTCCACCATGGATTTGATTACCAGTCTCATCACGGGGAATAACTATATCTAGCTGCCCAGCAATTTAAAACCAGGCCCAGCCAAGTTGACATATAACCTTCACTACCACAAACACTGTGGTGAGATTCACATTTTTTTTTTTTTTTTGCCTTGAGGTTATTCCTCAGTTGTCACTTCTAAAACCCAGAGAGAAAGCCAGAGTTACTGGCATAGAAGTGTCAGGGGATAGAATTTGAGATTGTCAGAAAAAGTTGGTGTTCTGGTTACCTAGTGCCGCTCTGACAAGAAATATAATGGGATGGCCTTAACAAACAGGAGTTTATTCTTACAATTTGGAGCCTTTAAGTCCAAGTGCAAAGTGCCAGGCTCTAAGGGCTTGGTGAAAACCTCTCTACCTTGAGGTCCAGCTCTGCCTCCTGCTTCAGGCCCACTGGAGCTAGAGGTGTTTCTTTACTCAGACAGCTGCTGGCTGCTGAGGCTGAGAAGCCCCAAGGTTGACAAGTAAAAAAGCACAGTCCCAGTGTTACCAAACCACATGGCAGGCTATTAACTTAAATCCATTGTAAGTCCCAAGGTCGGCAGAGCATAGCAGGCTGCTGAGCAATGACATGGCTACAGGCAGAGTCCAAGCATGCCATTCCCCAGAGCTTCTGCTTATATATAGGAAACGTATCACATTCCCTAAGGCAGCTACTCAGCTGCTCCCACCATGGAGTTGATTCCCATTCTCATCATGAGGAATACTATATCCAGCTGCCTGGCCACTCAACCAGGCCCAGCCAAGTTGACACACAAACTGAACTACCACAGTTGGAAAACCAGAAAATCCACTGCCATCAAGTCAATTCCGACTCATAGCGACCCTATAGGACATAGTAGAACTGCCCCATAGGGTTTCTAAGGCTATAAATCTTTATGGAAGCACAGTGGCTCATCTTTCTCCTGTAGAATGGCTGGTGGGTTCAAACCCTTGACCTTTTGGTTACCAACCAAATGCCTTAACCACTGAGCAACCAGAGCTCCTGAAAAGGTTTGAAAAGATTGGAAATTAAGGGGGATATCTCTGAATGAACTCCATTTAAATTTTGGGTAGATTCTAGAGACTTCTGTGTATGCAATCCTGACAAAAAGTAATACAACCAAAAACCGAGCCACTGTGTTGGGTCAATTTCCACTCGTAGCAGACCTATACGACAGAGTAGAACTGCTCTATAGGGTTTCCAAGGCTATAAATCTTTATGGAAGCATACTTTCACATATTTTTCCTGTGGAGTGGCTGGTGAGTTCAAAGTGCCGACATTTTGGTTAGCAGCCAGATGCTTTAATGACTCCAGCACCAAAGCAACAAAAAGCACTAGGAGGAAAAAATATAGCTTGTAGAAAACCATTCCTAAGTGAAAGAAAATCACTACTAAACACATCATGATTCAAGTGAAAAAAATGAAGAGAAAATCTTGAAATCATTTAGAAACCAAGATCAGGTTATATAAAGGGGTACAACAATAAAATCAATAGCTGACTTCTCCTTAGAACAATGGAAGGACATCATTAAAATGCTGTGTGAAAAGAAACAAACAAAACTTGTCAATACAGAATTCCATAATTACTAAATATATGTATATATTTTAAGTGAAGTAGAGTTGCTTCCACTGGAGCTCTAGTAGTATAGTTATGAAGGCATTGGCTGCTAACTGGAATGTTGGTGGTTTGAACTCACCAGCCACTCTGCAGGAGAAAGATGAAGTACTCTGCTTCTATAAAGATGTATAGCCTTGAAAACCCGGGGGGGGGGGGGGATGCTATGAGTTGGAATTGACTAGATGACAGTGAGGTTTTTTTTGTTGTTGTTGCTGTTGTTCTTTGGAGAGTTGCTTCTAGCTTACAATGTAGTAGCCTGGTCAGACTAATACTCTCTTAGATAACAATGATCAAATTGTCTCCTTACCCCTTTTTTTTTTTTCCTATTTGGAAGGCCCTAGAGAAGGGCTGAAATTAAGAGGAAGAGCTATGGTGGCTAACCAGAAGGCTGGCAGTTCAAACCCACCAGCCACTCCTTGGAAGGAAGACTGGGCAATCTACTTCTATAGAGATACCGCCTTAGAAACCCAAGGAGGGGTTGCTATGAGTCGGAACTGACTCTACGGCAGTGAGAGACTCTTGAATTTTAGGAACTGAATCTGATAATATTTGTGAGTTTGCAGCATTTTCCCTAGAATCACTCTCCATGGCTGGGTCATGGTGGGTGAAGACTACAGGCTTACTGGCTACAGTGTCAGAGGAGACAACTCAGGGACAAAAAAGAATTCAATGGTAGCCAGCCTACACTGTGAGAAATGGTAAAGGAAGTACTTCAGGCTAAAAGGAAAGGGACAATAGATGGAAACTCAGATAGAAAAGAAAGAATGAACATATCTATTAATAATGAATAAGTGAGGTAATATAAAAGACTATCTTTTTCTTAATTTCATTAAAAGATAGCTGTCTGTTTAAAGCAAAAACTATAACATTGTGCAGTGGTAGTTATAAATGTATTTGTAAAATATATAACAGAAAGCATAATGATAAATAAAACTGGTTACAAAGTTCTGTTCTTTTTTTTTTTTTTTTTGCAAAGTGGCACAGTGTTAACTGTGTTATGAATACATATTGTAATTCCTACAGCACCCACTCATAAGTAATATATAGAGATACGGCTAAGAATGAACTAGAGGAAGAAAACTGGAATACTAGAGAACAAAAAACTTGCTTAAGCCCAAAGTAGACGAGAAAAGAGAAATAGAGGAATAAAAATCTGATGAGACACATGAGAACTAAAAATTATAGATATGTCTAAGATAAAACTCTTAGAAGAAAATTTAGGAGTATTCCTTTGGGCCCTAGTTTTTAAAAATAGATTCTTAAATATGGCACCAAAAACGCAAGCAGCAAAAGTCAAAACAGATAAATTAGACTATATAAAACAAACAAACTTTTCTGCATCAAAGGACTTATCAGCAAAATGAAGAGACAATTTGGGGAAACCATATATCTGATGGAGTTTAATATCCAGAATATATAAAGAACTCCTACAACTTAATAAAAAGACAGATAACCCAATCAAAAAATGGGCAAAGGACTTGAACAGACATTTCACCAAAGGGGATATACAAATGGCCAACAAGCACGTGGTCATTAAGAAGCCAAAACTAAACCTGCTGCCGCCGAGCTGCCATCAAGTTGATCCTGTTTCATAGCAACCCTACAAGACAGAGTAGAACGGCCCCATAGGGTTCCCAAAGTTGTAATCTTTACAGAAGCAGACTGCCTCATCTTTCTCTTATGGAGTGGCTGGTGGGTTTGTACCACTGACCTTTCCATTAGCAGCCAAGTGTTTAGCCACTGTGCTACCAGGGTTCCTTAACCAAAATAAGTAGGAAAAAGATAAATTTAGTAGCCAAAAGCAATTAAGAAGAGACATATCTAACAAGTTTGATAAAATATATATATATATATATATACATATATATATACACACACACATATATATATCAAGATTGGGCAATCTACTCCCGTAGAGATACTGCCTCGCAAACCCAAGGAGGGGTTGCTATGAGTCGGATCGACCTGACAGCAATGAGTTTGGTTTATAGATAGATACATAGATACATAGATAGATAGATAGATAGATAGATAGATACATAGATAGATAGAGATATATGGTCAATATCAGGAGTGAATTAGAATTTCTCACTGCTGTCCTTGCAGATATTAAAAAGATAATGATAGACTATTATGAAAAACTTTATGCCATGGGATTTGATAAATTAGATCAAATACACAAATTCCTTGAAAAACTCAATTTAGCACAACTGACATACAAGACAGAAATTTTCAATATCCTTCATTAAAGATATTGAATAAATTATAAAATAGTTTTCCTTAAAGAGAGTTTCCAAGCCCATATAATTTCACTAGGCTTCTATCAAATTTTGAAGAAAGAACTAATTAAAATCTTACACAAGTTCTTTAGGAAATAAAGGAGGAAATGACACTTCCTACATCTTTTTCGGATGTGAAAAACCTGTGAATAGCATTGTGAGAAGAGTACAGACCAATGTCCCTGAGGAACATAGTGCTGGAAGGCAATTCTCCTTGGGTCTTTTGCATTTCTGTGTATCATAGGAGTAGAGGCATAGGCTACACTTTCTTCTAGACTGTCTTTTAAGGGATGTTTGCCTAGTGTAACAGCCTTGCAAGATAGAAATTTCATCTCTTTCCAGAGCAAAAAGCAGGTTTCTTTACAACTTGGCAGATGGAGATGAGATAGTACCTCCACTGGAGCAAAAGACAGACATGCTTACTGTTTACTATGATAAAGATAATGTCTTCTCCAGAGCTAATAGGCCTTTTTATTTTCCTCATTTAAAAGATTTGGGGTATCCTAAGATCAAGACTCCTCTCCTTTACTCCTGGTGAAAGGAGCTCCAGTGGCATAGTGCCGAAGGCATCTGACTGCTAACCTGAAGGTTGGTAGTTCAAACTCACCAGCCACTCCGCAGAAGCAAGACTGGGCAGTCTACTTCCATAAAGATTTACTGCTTTGGAAACCCAAAGGGGGTCACTATGAGACATAATTGACTTGAAGGCAGTGAGTTTGGTTTTTTTTGTTGTTTTTTTAAGTTTAAGATCAAAATTCCTCTCCATTAATCCAATACACTGCATGTGCAGATGCCACCCAGGTCTCCTCATGTTTTCCTGTAGGAATTGGTGCTTGAGCAACTGGCACAAATGTGGAAACTCTGGCTACTCTATTGCGATGAGTAATAAAGTTCTTTGTTTCTGATCCAGGAATCTCATGTCTTCTGCAACATCTGTGAAACTGTGGCACACTAACCTATTAATTTGCAAATAGGGTATAATCACATACATACAATCACATACAATCATAGTTCTTAACATAAAAAACAAAAATCTTTCAACAAATTTTTAGGAAATTGAACCATGAAATAATAATGCACCATAACCACTTAGGATTTATATCAATAATGCTAGTAGTTTTTAACACGGCTTAACATTCAAAAATCAGTGTCATTCACCATATTAGCAAAATAAAAGAGAAAACCCATTTGAATATCTCATTACATGTAGAAAAAAGGATTTGACAAAATTCAGTGTGCATTCTTTATATAAAATTCCGTCAAATTAGAGACTTTCTCCATCTGATGGAGGCCATTTATGAAAAACTACAGCTAACATCATTCTTAATGGTAGAAGATTGATTGCTTTACACCTAAGATAGGAAACAAGGCAAGGATAGGTGCTCACACCATTGTCATTCCACATTATAATTATCGGGGGTCCTTAACAGTGAAGCAAGCCAAGCTGAAAAAAAAAAAAAAAAAGATAACTGCTATGAAGGAAGACTTAAAACTGTATTTATTTACAGATAATGTGATTTTTTTTTAGAAGATTTTAAGAAATTTACAAAACAGCTACCAGAACTATTGTGAATTTTGTAAGGTACAGATTATAAAGTCAAAATACAAAATAAATTGTTTTTATATTCACTGGAAAAGTGGACTAAAAATAATTCCATTTACAGTAACATCAAAAAATTTCAACACTTAGGAAGACCTCCACAATGAAAGGAGTAAAACATTGCTGATAGAAATTAAAGACAAAATAAATGGACAGATATACTATATTCAAGAATGGAAAGGCTCAGTGTTGTGAAAATATCATTCTTTTTACTTGATCTATAGCTTTAGAATGAATGAATGCATTCAAAATCCTAACAGTTTTTGTGGAAATTGCAAGGTCTATTTAAAATTTCCACGAAAATTCAATAGAATTTGAATAGACAAAACAGTCTTTAGAAGAATGAAGTCAGATGACTCACACTACCTGCTATCAAAATTTATTGTAATTCTACAGTATTTGAGATAGTGCAGAATCAATATAAAGTTAGATAAACAGACTAACAGTATAGGATATTTAACCTATTGCTGTCCAGTCTGGAAGCTCTGGTGGCATAATGCTTAAGGCATTTGACTGCTGACCAGGAGGCTGGCAGTTCAAACCCACCTGCCACTCCTCAGAAGGAAGATTGGGCAATTTTTTTCCGTAGAGATATGGCCTCGGAAACTCAAGGAGGGGTCACTATGAGTCTAATCGACTTGACGGCAGTGAGTATGGTTTTCGTTTTTTTGGTTTATAGGACATATGGTCTCTGTCACCACTACTGAACTGCATTTAACAAATATTTAAGTACCCATTTACTGGTATTGCTGGGATATACCAACCAACCAAACATATTACCATCAAGTTGATTGTGATTCATGGTGACCCTGTACAATACAGTAGAACTGCCCCTTGGGTTTCCAAGATTGTAAATCTTTACAGAAGCAGACTACCAAATCTTTCTCCTGCAGAGCGGCTGGTGGGTTGGAACTGCCAACTTTTCAAGCCTTCTTCACTTTCAGTAAGCCAGGTTGTGTCATCTGCATATAGCAGGTTATTAATGAGTCTTCTTCCAATCCTGAAGCTATATTCTCATAATCAGTAGAATAGCTAAAGTGAAAACGACTGACAGTACCAGGTGCTGAGGAAGCTGTGGCATAACTGGAACTCTTATGCATGACTGATAGGATGTAAAATGGTACAACCATTTGTCAGACAGGTGGGCATTTTCTAAAAATTGACATACACTTGCCTTATGGCCTAGCCACTATGCTTCTAGGCATTTCAAAAGAAATATATGTCCAAATAAAGATATGCACATAAAAGATTTTAGATAATAACCTGAAACTAGAAAAACCCAACATATTCACTAAATGGACAAACATGAACAAATTTAAGATATATTTATACATTGAAATAGTTCTCACCAGTAAAAAAATAAAGGAGCTTCTTATACTTGTAACAACATGGATGAATTCCAAATGTAGTATATTGAGCAAACAAAAAGTATACTCTGTAATTATATAGAAACTATATGATTCTATGTATATGAAGGTCAAGATCAAGGAAACTGGTCAAAGTAGTAAACAGTGATTGTTTATTGAGGGAGGAGATTGGAATCAAACTGAACAAACTACGGTACTAAGTAATAAGCTACTTGCATATAGTGTATAAATCAGTTGTCATTGAGTCAGTTCCAATTCATGATGATTCCATGTGTGTCAGAGTAGAACTGTGTTCCATGGGGTTTTCAATGACTGATTTTTCAAAAGTAGATCCGTAGGCCTTTTTTCCAAAGCAGCTCAGTGTGGACTTGAACAACCAGCCTTTCTGTTAGCAGCAAGTGTGTTAATGGTTTGCACCATCCAGGGTCTCCATGTGGTGTATAGTAATGCTGTAAAACAAGGATCGACAAACATTTTCTGTAAAGGGTCAGATAGCAGATACTTTTGACATTGTGCTGTCTGTCCCAACAATCCATCTCTGCCTTTGAAAATTAAAGCAGCCATAGACTTTACTTTCATGAATGGATGTGGCTGTTTTAACAAAATATTATTTAGAAAACTTTATGCCAGGCTGAATTTGACTTTCAGTTTGCTGATCCTTAGTATAAAATAGGGTTGTGTTGAGCTACTAACTGAAAGGTTGGTGGTTCAGATCCACCCAGAGGCACCTCAGAACAAAGGCCTCTAAAAGATTATAGCCATGAAATCCTATGGAGAGCACGTCTACTCTGGAGTAGATGGGGTCACCATGAGTCAGAATCAACTTGAAAGAAGTAGTTTGGTTTTACTGGTTTACTCTAAAATATTACCAGATCCTCTGGCAGCTGCTGGTGTATAGACAAGATGATTAATCAGGGCTTCCCTATATGCTACATGTAGTCAATGCTCTTAGCTGCTAACACAAAGGTTGGAGGTTCAAATCCACCCAGTAGCACCTAGGAAGAAGGAGTTGACTATGTACTTCTAAAAAATCAGCTATTGAAAACCCTATGGTGCACAGTTCTTCTCTGACACACATGGGGTGGCCATGAGTCAAGGCAAAGGACCAAAATAAAATCCAAAGCCATTGTTGTCAAGTCAGTTCCAGCTCATAGTGAACCTACATGTAGAATAGTGTAGAACTGCCCCTATTGGGTTTCCAAGGCTGTAAATCTATATGGAAGAAGATTGCCACATTTTTCTCCCATGGAGCAGCTGGTGGGTTTGAACTGCTGACCTTTCAGTTAACACCCAAGTGCTTTAACCACCACACTATCAGGAGTCCTAGTTTTAAGGAAGGTTTCATGAAGGGGCTAAATATCTGTAAATTCATAAATGATATCATTGTAAGTATAAAGTACAGATGAAGGATGTGGACTCTACAGTCAATCTAATCCTATTAATGCCACTTTTCAGTTTTATACCTTTGAATCTCGTAAACTCTGTTTCCTCATTCATAAAATGGGAATGATGAGAGTAACTTGTCCTTAGGATTGTAGAAGATTATTAAGTGTGGTCGTATCTGGTCTGGACTGCTGCCTTCTAACTGGTTTCCGAGCTTCTACTCTTGTTCTCTTATAGTCTTCCTCACAGAAGCTAGCATGATCATACCAAAATATAAATCAGATCATGGCATTCTTCTGTTTAAAATCCTCTAATAGGATATGAACTATTTGCCCTGAACTTCAGTGTATCTTCATCCTATTGAATCCTTCTGCCTTTGACCACCAGTCTTCAATCACACTGGATATTCTTTCTTTCTACCACTACCATGCTAATGCACATTTAGGACCTTTAGGCTGGTGGTCAGTCAGGCTTTATTTTAAGGCCGGGCTCCCGAGAGGACGGGTGCCGCAGGGTTGCAGCTGCTCAGCTTGTCTTCGGGGCTGGCTTTATGTTTGTGTTATCAATGGATAACGTCGAGAAGAATGGGAATTCCAGAACACTTGATTATACTCATGAGGAACCTGTGTATAGATCAGGAGGCTGTTGTTTGAGCAGAACAAGGGGATGCTGCATGGTTTAAAATCAAGAAGGGAGTGAGTCAGGGTTATATCCTTTCACCATACTTATTCAACTTGTATGCTGAGCAAGTAGTCCAAGAAGCTGGATTATATGAAGAAGAACAAGGCATCAGTATTGGAGGAAGACTAATTAACAACCTGTGATATGCAGATGACACAACTTTGCTTGCTGAAAGTGAGGATGACTTGAAGTACTTACTGATGAAGATTAAAGACTACAGTCTGCAGTATGTATTACACCTCAATATTAAGAAAACAAAAATCCTCATACCTGGTCCAATAGACACCTTCACAATGGATGGAGAAAAGATTGAAGTTGTTCATATTACTTGGTTCTACAGTTAACACCAATGGAAACAGCAGTCAAGACATCAGATGATGTATTACATTGGGCAAATCTGCTGCAAAAGACCTCTTCCAAGTGATGAAAAGCAAAGATCTCTCCTTGAAGATTAAAGTGCGCCCAACCCTAGCCCTGGTATTTTCAGTTGCCAAATATGCATGTGAGAGCCGGACAATGAATAAGGAAGACCAAAGAAGAATTGATGCTTTTGAGTTGTGGTGTTGGAGAAGAATGCTTAGAGTACCATGGTCTGCTAAAAGGACTGACAAATCTGTCCTGGAAGAAGTACAGCCAGAATGCTCCTTGGAAGTGAGAATGGCCAGACTTCGTCTCACCTACTTTGGTCATGTTATCAGAAGGGACCATTTCCTGGAGAAGGATATCATACTTAGTACAGTGGAAGGTCAATGAAAAAAGGGAAGGCCCTCAAGAAGATGGATTGACACAGTGGCTGCAATTATGGGCCCAGGTATAACAAGGATCATGAGGCTGGCACAGGACCAGGTAGTGTTTTGTTCAGCTGTGCACAGGGTCTCTATGAGTCGGAGACAACTCAACAGCACCTAGCAGCAACAGGCTGGTGGTTTCCTATGCCTTGTAAATTCTTATCTTGACAGCCAGAGGCTAGTTCATTTTTATTCAGATTTCAAATTAACAAAGCTCTTTCCTGACCTCACAATTCAGAGTAGCCACTCAGTCTATTATATCTTATTTTAAATTCTCTATCCTATTTAATGGAACTCTGGTAGCATAGTGGCTAAGGCACTTGACTGCTAACCAGAAGGTTTGAACCACCAGCCACTCCTCAGAAGGAAGGTTGAGCAATCTACTTCTATAGTAATACTGCCTTGGAAACCCAAGGAGGGGTCGCTATGAGTCAGGTCCCACTTGACAGCAAGTAACAACAACAACAACATCCTATTTAATGGTTTGTCCTTTTTTCCTGAAGAGATTAAGCTGCATAAGATACAATAACTTTATCTCCCACTGCTCCAGCCTTTAAGACTCTACCTTACAAAGTAAGCATTCAATAAATATTTGTGGAATTAGTGAATTAATACAATGGATTAATATATATAAAATGCCTAACATAATGCCTGACCCACAGATGAGTACTCAGTAAATGTTAGCTGTAATCATTACTACCTGTAAGATACACATATTCTTTTTAAAGCAAATTGAAATTAATTATGAAGGTTGAAAATGTGACTTGTACCTATGGCTTCCAGCCAAGCAAGATAGGCATATGAGCTGAACATTTACATTAGGCAGATACACTCCTTGGAGAGAATAATCGGGGGAATAGAAGGGCTGTGTATGCACAGTGAGACAGCTCAAGGGTTAGGAGTGCTTGGAGGGAAGGACACAGGGAGAGGTAACTATGGGGAGGATGTGGGAGGGGAGCTGTTGCATTGTGGGGAATGGTAGTCAATGTCATGAGACAAAGTGCACGTGAGCTGCTGCATGGAAAACGAATTTGCTCTGTACACTGTCACCCAAATCATTCATTTATTCATTCATATATAAATGAACAAATAAATAAATAATAAAGAAAGAAAACAAACCTGTGAAGAAATATATGAGTATCAAAATCCATTCACCCAAAGAAGAGAAAAATCACAGAGAAATTTACAGCCAGTATTTGGTTATTGAATATTGATTCTATGGTAATAAATGAGTAATTAAACATCTTTGAATGAGTTTTAATGTCTTCTAACCAGAGCTTACAAACTAGTAGATTTAAACTTATTTTTCTGTCCTTCTCCATCTATCTTTTTTTTTTTTTTTTTTACAATATCCGTAGGAGCTTTGCCAGAGGGCCAGAGAGAAAAGGAGAAAAAGCACTGGCCATTATGGTCTTAACTGAACAATGGTGTAATTGAGCTCGCTCGCTCTCTCTTTTTTTTCAGATGTTCATACTGAAGCTGTTCAGGCAGCTCTCGCTAAACACAAAGAAAGAAAGATGGCAGTGCCTATGCCTTCCAAGCGCAGATCCTTGGTTGTGCAGACCTCGATGGATGCCTACACACCTCCAGGTGAGTCACATTGTCACTGCCTCTGCCCCTTAAAATCTAGAAGTATGCCATTAAAATTAATGGATTACTCCCTTGCTGTCTTTTTAGCTTTGGAAAGAATGGTGTGAACCAAAAGCCCAGAAACAGAATATATACTCTAAATTAAACTTGGAAGGAAAATTAGTATTATGTATGTGCCTATATAACTTCATATTTCAAACTTTTTATTGAGACTCATAAATATGATAATAAAATACTTGTAAAGTCGAACAAAATTTCATGAATTTAACTTGAACATGTACCAAAAGGGAGTTTGTACCTGCAGAGTACTGACTCCATTTGCACTTTTTTTCTGTTCAGGCTGTTATATGTTTATTTGCAGTGCCTTTTAAATATAGATATGCTCTGTTGATTTGTTTAATATATAAAGCGAATTGAGAAATCAATGCAGCTATGTTGAGCAGAGGCCCTCAAACATCTTCTGTAAAGTTCTAAATAGTATTTTTGGTTTTGTGGGCCATATGATCTCTATTTCAGCTATTCAGCTCTGCCATTGCAGCACTAAAGCAGCCTTAGACAATATGTAGGAGAATGCGTGTGGTTGTGTTCCAATAAAATTTTATTTAACAAAAAGATGTGATAGGCTGGATTTGGCCCTGGGCCAGCCACCCAACTTCTGATCTACCTGATTGAATGTAGTATCCCATTTCTGTTTGTTATGTAATACTGCTTTTATTTAATCCTAAATTTGGTATAACTACCTGAGTTCTCCATTTTGCAGTGCCCAAATAATTATACTCTGTATTTCAGGATCTTCAAAGCCATAGTGAAACAGAAAATTAAAGTTTCCAGGTATCTATTGGAAGCATGAAGGGTTGAACCTACTTGATGTGATCTTTTGTTTCTGTGGTTTTGATTCCAACATTATATATGTCATTGTTGCAACTCTATCTTTTGCATAAACTTAAGTTACCTAGCATACATTTTGGAAAGGTTTAAATGCTATGATTTTTTTTCCCACCAGAGAAACAATAGGAATAGTTGAATGTACATAATACTTTGTGGAGCATTTTCATAATTTGGACTTCAGACTTGAGTGTTTGCAAGTAGACAAGTTAGAGAAGCACATACTTCAAACAGTAAATATGGTCAAGTATATATCAGTATTACTTTAAATGGTTTTAAGTATTCAATTTTACATGCCTTTGAAAGTGAACATACTGAGCTTTATAAGACAATCTTTTTTGTTTTGTTTTTTGATCTATAGGCAAACCACCAGATGTTCTTCCTCTCAAAAATACGATGCTAGTCCACTGAGTCCTTTTTGCTAATTTGCTTTCTTAAGTCTCCCTTCTACCTTCATGCTGATTCACAACACATAATTTGGGGCTATTCAAAAATCAGTATAATTAATACCCTGAATTGTGTTTGTTCATTTACTTTATGGTCATGGTTTCCAAAATTTATAATGTAAAATTTAATTACTTTAGATGTATTGTGTGTGTAGTGTAGCAAAAGAGATTGGCCTTATAAGAATAGTAAAATCACTTATAATTTTTTTAGAGAAATCTTTGGAATTAGGCAATATTCAGACTTTTTCTGAATCACTTTTTATTATGGGAATGATGAGTTTAATTGTAGAATTAATGTGATTTTTTTTTTTTTTGTTTATGCACTTATGTCATACTGATCTATCCATTGAAAAATGCTATTGTGATGAATTTTCAGAAAACTCTTGTTTCACAAATTTTATAAAGCATTAAAAAATCATTGTTGGAAATGTTATTTTCTTGAAACATTTGCACTTAATTACTTGACTAGCCTTTTCATGTCCTGCATATAATAAGGTTTGCAAACTGTCATTCCGGAATCTTAGTGGTAGTATCACTTGGGATAATTTTGTACAGTCATCATGAAACATTTTATTTGCAATCTGCAAGTGGATTGTGACTTGGGACAAAGTTCTGTTCCAACAACTGTCTTAAGTCGGTTCTGATGTAAATCAAGTACCTCAATTTTTAAAAGTTTCATTATTATTGCATTTTATTATTAATATCTTTATAAATCAGTTAGTGTTTTGTACACTAACTCATAAAATTGAACATCTGAGAGTAAACATCTGAGAAGGATAGCAATAGCAAATTACGCATTGCATCATATTACTAATGATAAGATATATAAAAAACAAAACAACAGATCGTCCTAAGTGCTGTTCGAATATGTTGTAAGTCAAGGATGACCTGTAGTTTGTGATTAGCAGTATTTTCAACAATCTTCTACTGGAGAAACTTTCTTTTAGATTTTGCATGTAAAGAATACAAAAACAGATGCAAGACTTTGATTTCTAGCAATAATGGAGTAACTGGTACCAGACCATTCCACTATAAACAATTATGAAACTGCACAAAACAAATAAAAGCTGTTTTTAGATAGTTTAACTACAGGCAGTACAAAACTGCAGTACCTGAGAAAAGGAAAACTTATATAAGGTCAGCCCCACAGTTCCCAAGTTCTCTGTCTGGAGAGAATTTTCAGACCATGACAAAGAGTTGGAGTCTGATCAAAGCACAGCAGTACTACTAAGTTGAGGAGGCAGAGATCAGAGTTCCTGGCAGGAGAAAGGGCTAAAATCTGTAGGTTGTACATTTTAGAGGACAGAACTCTACAGGGCAGAAGGAATTCTGCAAAGAAGGAACCCTAGAAGTCCTTGCATCATGGAGATTGAGTTGTGCAAACCCATTGAAGACCAACTGAACTTAATTAATTAGATGGCAGCTACTGTGGGGTTCAAACTAGAGTTTGAGTGGTGCTTGGTGAATAGTATTGAGAGACATTGAAATTCTGTCTCATTTCAGTGGAAATATCTCCTTAATACCTCTTTAACATACCTGGTATCCAGCTGAGACATGAAATAGGTTACACTTTAAGAATGAGGACTACACATTAGAATGATACCTACAGTAACCAAACCATCAAGTTAATTCCAACTCATAGCAACCCTGTAGGGTTTGTTATTGTTGTAGTAGTAGTTGTTGTTATGTGCCATCAAGTCTGACCCGACTCATAGCAACCCCTCCTTGGGTTTCCCAGGCGGTATCACTATGGAATTAGATTGCCCAACCTTTCTTCTGAGGAGTGGCTGGTTGGTTTGAATTGCCAGCCTTCTGGTTAGGAGTCATGTGCCTTAGGCACTACACTACCAGAGCTCCTGTAGGGTTTACAAGGCTATAAATCTTTAAGAAAGCAGACTGCCTCATTTCTTCCACAGAGCAGCTGGGGGTTCGAACCACTGGCCTTTTGGTTAGCAACCCAATGCTTTTAACCACAGTACCACCAGAACACCTTGGACCTACATTAAGAAGACTTAAAACCAAGCCCCAACAGGATGCATAGGAGAATGGGAGTTGAAGGTTGAGTCTTGCCAAATTAGGGGACCAAGGTAAACACCTTGAGCTTTTTCACAAATCCACATTAAAAAGAATAAATCCACGCCTGTTCACATTCAAGATGATCAGTCAGTAATTGAACTGCCTGCCAAAATAACAATCAAAAGCCTTCAGAGGGAGATGACAGAATTCAGAGTCTCCCTACATATTATCCAAAATGTCTAGTATGCAATAAAGAATCACTACATATACAATCTACTTCCGTAGTGATACTGCCTCAGAAACCCAAGGAGGGGTCGCTATGAGTCGGGTCCGAATTGACGGCACATAACAACAACAACATATATACAAAGAAACAGGAAAAATGCAATCTATAGTCAAGATAAAAGCAGTCAGTAGAAAATGAACACAAGATGGGCTCTACTACAATGTCAGAAGTCACTAACTACATGTGACTATTGAGGACATAAAATGCAGCTACTGTGAATTGTATTTACTGTTTTCAGCAACTTAACATGAAAAAAGGAGCTCTGGTAGCATAGTGGCTAAGACACTTGCCTGCTAACCAGACGGCTGGCAGTTCAAACCCACCAGCCACTCCTTGGAAGGAAGGTTGGGCAATCCTACTTCCGTAGGAAACCCAAGGAGGGGCCGCTATGAGTCGGGTTTGACTTGACGGCACATAACAACAACAACAACAATTTAGGGAGCTCTGGTAGCATAGTGGCTAAGACACTTGCCTGCTAACCAGACGGCTGGCGGTTCAAACCCACCAGCCACTCCTTGGAAGGAAGGTTGGGCAATCCTACTTCCGTAGTGATACTGCCTCGGAAACCCAAGGAGGGGTCGCTATGAGTCGGGGCCGACTCAATGGCACATAACAACAAACAACAACAGCATGAAAAAAATGGAGATATTTCATTAGCAGTTTTTATATTTATTATACGTTGACTGATAATATTTTAGGTATTTTGAGTTAAATAACAATGTATTATTAAAATTAATTATGCCTATTTCTTTATATGATTTGGTCTCTTCCCTAAACCGTTATGTGGCACAAACTGTCCAAGATCATAATGTCAAAATAAGCTTTATTTTTTAATTGTGTTTTGGGTGAAAGTTTACAGAGGAAATTCACTTTGCATACAGCAGTTCACATAGACTTTATCTCATGACATTGACTACAATTTACCACAATGCAACTTCTCCCCTCTCACTTCTTCCCAATAGTTACCTCTTCCCTGTGTCCTTCCCTCCATGTACTCCTGCCCTCAGAGCTATGTCCCTGTGCATACACAGCCCTTCTATTCTCCCATAACTGTTCTCTCCAAGGAGTGTATCTTTCTAATGTAAATGTTGACTTCATATGCTTGTCTTTTGTTTGGCTGCAAGCCACAGGTGTGGGTTCAATTCCAGACCTGAAGGGCAGCTAGGGGCCATAGTCTCAGTGGTACCATCAGGCTTTATCAGACCAGCAAACTTTTTCTTCCCACAAATGATTTTGAGTTTTGTTCCACATTGTTCTCCCTCTTTATCCAGGATCTCCTACATAGATCCTCCTCCGAGTGGTTGACAGTGGATGCCCAGGCATCATCTAGTTCTTCTGGTCTCATAGTTGTATAGGCCGAGGATCGCATGGTGTATCACTCACTTGGACTAATTGTTTCCATGAATCTTTGGTTTTCTTCATTCTTCTTTGCTGTGGATGAGGAAAGACCCATTGTTACATCAAGATGGCTGCTTGCAAGCTTTTAAGATCCCAGGTGCTACTTGCGAAAGTAGGAGGTAGAACAATGTTTTGTGTAGTATGTTATGCCAGTTGAGCTTGATGTCCCCTGTGACTATGGTCTCAAGCCCACAGGTCCAACTACTCACTCCCTCTGGGTAGCTGGCTGTGACCAAGAAGTGAGTACAACCTTGTCCCTTTTCAGCTCTACGATACACCTGGGAACTCTTACAGAACATACCAATACGCTTGTAGAAACATTGTCTGCCAACCCTATACATGGTCTTGGGCATACTTCCCCCCACATAGACATATGTAATAGTTCAGCTTTTCCACCAATCTATCCACTCACATATCCATGTTTGTCTTCTCTGACAATGTAGTGATGTATGTGCAGAAGGGTACATCTTTGTTTTCTGTACCTCCCATGTACTTCTCTATGTCTTCCTCTTCTTCAGTGCCACCATGTGGATCACTCACATTCTCTTCACCCAAATCAATACTTGTATCTACCTATCTGACAGTGTTCCTGACCGCCCCCTCCCATCCCTGGTAACCAACAAAGAAAATTTCCTTCCATATAGAAACCTTTCTTTGACTTTTTACAATAACGACTAATACAATATATGTCCTTATGCGATTGATTTATTTCACTCAGCATAATGTCTTCCAAGTTCATCCACATTATGCAGTGTTTTACAGATTCTACGTTATTCTTTAGGGTTGTGTAGCATTCCACTGTGTGTATGTACCATAGTTTGGTTATCCATTCCTCAGTTGATGGACAGCTAGGCTGTTTCCATCTTTTGGCTATTGTAAATAGTGCTGCGATGAACACGGGTGTGCATATGTCTGTTCTTGTCCTGGCTCTCACTTCTTTAGGATATATACCTAGTAATGGAATGGCCAGGTCAAATGGTGTTTCTAATTCCAACTTTTTTTTTTT
>NW_006921858.1:2984075-3004018 GCF_000298275.1 Orycteropus afer afer | reverse complement strand
TTCCAGATTTTCAAATTTGTTGGCTTACAGTTCTTCATAGTATCCTGATCTTATCCTTTTTAATTCTGTTGATTTTGTTGCATTGTTTCCCATTCCATTTCTTATTCTTGTTACTCATATTCTCTCCCTCATTTCCTTTGTTAAATTTTCCAGTAGTTTGTCAATTTTATTGATCTTTTCAAAAAACCAACTTCCAGTCTTGTTGATTTTATTCTATTGTATTTCTATTTTCTGTTTCATTGATTTCTACTCAAATCTTTATTATTTCCTTTCTTTTGGTGACTGTAGGCTTTTCTTGCTGTTCTTTTCCTAATTGCTGGAGATGTTGATTTAAAGTGTTGATGTTGGCTCTTTCTTCTTTTTGGATCTGTGCTTTCATTGTTTGCTATAAATTGGCCTCTGATCACTGCTTTTGCTGTGTCCCAAAGATTTTGGCATGTTGTGTTTTCATTCTGATTTGATTCAAGGAATGTTTGAATTTTGTTTTTTATTTCTTCTCTTACCCAGTCTTTCTCAAGGAGTGTGTTGTTCAGTTTCTGTGTGTTTGCTCTTTTTCCATTGATCTTCCTATTGCTGATTTCTAATTTGATAGCATTGCGATCTGAGAAGGTGCTTTGCAGTACTTCAATGTTTTTAAATTTATGAAGGCTTGCTTTATGGCCTAATATATGGTCTATCATGGAAAATGTTCCATGTGCACTGGAAAAGAATGTACATTGTGCTGTTGTTGGGTGAAGCCCTCTGTATATGTCTATAAGGTCAAGTAGTAGACTGCATTGTTTAACTCTTCTGAGTCTTTGTGGAGTTTCTTCCCAATTGTTGTATCTTTCATCAAAAATGGTGTATTAAAGTCTCCCACTATGACTGTGGAGTCATCTATTTGACTTTTCAATTCTTTTTAAGTCTGATTTATGTATTTTGGGGCTCTTTCATTGGGTCCGTAGATATTTAGTTTGGTTATATCTTCTTGTTCAATTGATCCTTTAATCATTATATAATGTCCTTTCTTGCCTCATATGGTGGTTTTGTGTTAAAGTCAGTTTGATCAGAAATTAATATTGGCACTACTGCTCATTTTTAGTTGCCATTTGTTTGATATATCTGTTTCCAACCTTTGATGTTAGTCTGTTTTTGTCTTTGTCTCTAAGGTTTTTCTCTTATAAACAGCATATTGGTGGGTTTTGTTTTCTTCTCCAATCTGCAGCTCTCTGCCTCTTGAGTGGTGCATTTAATTCATTAACGTTCAGTGTAATTATCAACAAGTATGAATTGGTTGCTGTCATTTTGTTATGTGTTAAAAAACATGAAAACATAGTGTCCCTGGTTTCTTTGTTCCATATAATTTTCTGTGCTGAGCTCATTATGTTTAGGAATTGTGTTATCATTTCTTTTGTTGTTGTTGTTTTAGTATTTGCTAAATATTTGTACTTGTCCTCTTTTTTATTGTGATGTGAAGGTTTGTAATTTTTCTTAGCATTTACCCAGTGATTTATCATTTTCTCCCCAAGGTATAATGTCAAAATAAGCTTTTATATCATAATTATTAAATGTGTTTTTAGATGAAAAAAATCATTATACTCAAAAAAAAGATTATTTGAAAATGGTATATCTTTAAGAGTATATAAAGCATTGATAGAACATTGATTATGTGAGAGAAATCTGTATCTCAACAGAATATTGTAAAGAGATTGATTGATACTGAGAGAGAGATTGAGGTACTGAAATTTGTGTTTTTTTTTTTTTATACAATAGCAAATCACATCTCTTTTTACACACAGATACCTCTTCTGGTTCAGAAGATGAAGGCTCAGTACAGGGTGATTCCCAGGGAACCCCCACCTCCAGTCAAGGCAGCATCAATATGGAGCACTGGATCAGCCAAGCCATCCATGGCTCTACCACATCCACGACATCCTCCTCCTCCACACAAAGTGGCGGGAGTGGTGCAGCTCACAGGCTGGCTGATGTCATGGCTCAGACACACATAGGTAAGTGTACCAGCTTTGGACATTTTTCTACTTATTTCCTTATATGTACTTTTTCTATAGTTGTTATCTAAGTGACCAATGAGTAGCCATGTATTTTTTTGGTTGCGTTCTTGTCTATATCCTATCTATAGAATCCATTTTCTACCACACTCTCAGACTCCAGGACTTCTTGCGATTAACTGTTTTCTGGAGACTGTGGTTTTACTATTTTTCATCAGCCCAAGTCTCTTCTACAGGTAGATTTTCAGGAGCTTTCTATTCATAGAGGAATACATTCCTTTTCATCAGGGAAAATTGCAGCCATTTCTGTTGACATATTTTCTATTTTCACTTATGCTTAAATGTGCCCCTAAATGAAAATTCAATAGTGCTGGTAAATAAAACTGGAGATTTTAAAATAGCATTGACATTATTTTGGGAAGTTAGAGCGCTGTAACCAGTACTGATTTACATGGTTTTCCACCATTGGTATTTAGATGCTTGTTTGTTTGATAGTTTATGTTGTTTGTATGCAGGTTCTTTAATCAGTGAGTGCCTCTGTATTGGAAAAAAGTACAGTGTTAGGAAGCATTTTCCTAGTTGCTTGGAAGCAGCATATAAAAAAGGAGGATTCAGTAAGAATTATTAAAGGAAGAATGTCAGAGTTTATTTAATAAGAAGTATGCTTATATGAAACTTCAGTGATTAAGTTGTATGTTTTTCTACCTCCGCTTTGACCTCCTATTCTCCTTTTTCTCATTAATGCCAGGACATGAATCTGTGCTGTATGGAAGGGAGAAGTACAATGTCCAGTTCTGTTTTGACCCATGTTCAGCCCAGGGGTTAGATTTTCAAACATTTCCATGACAAAACTTTTATGTAAAACCAATCCTATGGTAAATAATTTGTTTGACCATGGTGCCAAGCTATTATCGATCGGTTCACCATACTCTCTTCTTTAAAATATCAATGTGGAGAAAGAATGGTTAACTAATCCCAAAGGAGGCATGTTGTATACTAGATACTGTACTTGTGTAAATTCTCATAGCTACTGAAATACTCTGTGAAAGCTCAGATCTGATGAAATTGAAATTAAGAAAACATGTCCACATAACAAAAGAATTAAATATTCTAAAAATATCTGGGACTCCCCTATTTTTTATTTGTAGATCATTAACTACTTGACAAGAGAGTCAGAGTAGTTTCAAAGTGATGTTTTAGGAATTTGTTTCAATAGTGCTCGGTCAGACTGAAGTTAAAGTTGAAAGCTTCACTTCTCTGCCTTTTAATGTCAGAGACGTGGTGTCTTGCCTACTGGTGATGTGCTCGAGCAGCACGTCAGGAGATTGGGATCTGGTCTGCTCTTCCATTAACTAGTGCTGGGATGTTCAGGAATCACTTACCTTATCCTTGCTCTAGTTTTAAAGTTTGAAAAAAAGGGGGGCAATGATGCTTTCTTTAATTTGTACCTGTCATTACTGTCCTGAGTGAAAAGGAGAAAACAGAATTATTTCTCAGTTTTTTAAAGTGATAACTCAAATGCAAAGTGGTATTGTTACCAAGTTTCAATTTAATTTATTTTAAGGAACATGTATACTGGTTAATGTAACTGACAGCCTCTATTTGAAATCACAATAAGCTAATAATTAAACAGAAATATGTGACCATTAAATATTTGTAGATAATACAATTTTTTTTCTTGTGTGCATTGGAACTCTACAGAGTGGGCTAGGTTTTGTAGGCATGCTGCTTCTAGCACCTGAACTGATAGATCACGTAAGTAATGTCCAAGACCTCTGCTGCTCACCCTCAACCTTGAAAACATTTGTGTAGTGCTTTAAGTTCACTATTAAGGAAGTGCTCAGAAACTTATCAAGGGGAGCACATATTGATGAGCAATCTATTTACTGCATTTGGTTCTCCCTTTGTGCATTTACACTAGGAATACTAGAGGAAATTATGGCATGGAGAAATAAATTTATCCAAACGGTAAAAGGTGGTATTACTCTTGCGTATTATGCTCTGTTAAGAATTCTGTATATGGGATCAAATTGACAATAGCAACTCCAAAGATTAGATGGAAACTTTAGAGGACCGTGAGTTTATGTTAATATGGAGAGAACAAGTCAGAAAAGGAGACTGAGAATGGTTGCACAACTTGGAGAATCTACTCGATGTCACAGAGTTGTCAATGTAGAAACTGTTTAATTGGTTCAGGCCTTGCTGTGTATATTCCTAACAGCAATAATAAAATAAATACAATTTAGAAAAGAAAAAAAAAAGATGGCATTACTCATGTGTGTCAAGTCTCAGTGTATAGCTTAAATATAGCTTTTGAGTTTATAACATTTGAGTACTTTTTAATTGGCACAAATATAAGTTCCTGGAATATCTGTGAATTTTCTCTGAATATGAAGAAATTTTTGGAATGAAAGCAGTAGCAAAATAATAAAACTTGATGAGAAAAGGAGAATTAAAATAATTTATCCCTGTGAGAAAGCAAAAGAAGAATACAAAGTATTGACAGCATTTGAACTTCTCTTGAGATCTTAAAAAACCTACTAATATGAAAATGATGTCTTTGTGTGTGTGTGTATGTGTGTGCATGTGTGTGTGTGAGTGTAAAGGAATTTAGCACAAAATACTACTCTGAATTTGCAAATCCTTCATGATGCCACATTTAGGCAGTGTAGAAAATACACTTTTCTTGCAAACAGCCATCTAGATGCATTGATGGGTCTCTCTTCATCCTGAGCAATGAAGAATGAAGAAAACCAAATTATCATGGAAACTATTAGTCCTAGCGACTGGGTACATCATGTGATCCTCAGCTTATACAACTATGAGACCAGAAGAACTTCATAATGCCCGGCTACCACTGTCAACCACTCGGGGAGGGGGATCTATGTAGGAGATCCTGGATAGAGAGGGAGAACAATGTGGAACAAAGCTCAAAATTTGGAGAAAAAAGGCAGGGGGAACCAGGTTAGCTCGTCTGATGGAGCCTGGTGGAACCACCGAGACTATGGCCCCTAGCTGCCCTTCAGGTCTGGAATTGAACCCACACCTATGGTTTCCAGCCAAATAAAATACAGGCATATGAGTTGAACATTTACCTGAGGTAGGTACACTCCTTGGAGAGAACAATCATGGGAGAAAGAAGGGCTGTTTATGCACAGGGAGACAGCTCAGGGGGCAGGAGTGCATGGAGGGATGGACACAGAGAAGAGGTAACTGTTGGGAAGAAGTGGGAGGGGAGCTGTTGCATTGTGTTAAATTGTGGTCAATGTCATGAGACAAAGTGTATGTGAACTGCTTTGTGAAAGTGAATTTGCTCTTCTGGGTAAATTTTCACCCAAAACACAATAAAAAAAACAAACAACAACAACAAAAAATAACATACACTTTTCTTGCTACTTTTGTTTCTTGAAACAAATCTCAAGTCCTCTATGGACTTTTCATTATGCCGACACTTAAATAACTATACCTCACACGTATCTAAATAGTCAAATCCATTTTGTGTAAGATGCAAAATCCCATTCCAGTTTTTTTGTCCTGCCTGCTGTTACGTTTACTTTCAAACCTAGCATGATGTGCTTGTTACTATCATACTTAAGAGCTGACAATAGAAGCTCCAAGATACTGTTCATCTTGAGGAGGCTAATTATGCCTTTGCTGTGTACCTTCATAATACCATTATGATAACTCCCTGTGTCACAGATAGAATAAAAATATTGATTGCATTGCAAGCCCTTTGTCCATATTGAGAGCCAGAATCTTTTTTTGATTATCAGAAAATTATCAGAAGCTGAGGAGGATAACTTAAAATAACCAGTAGATTTCATGAATACTTTGGACTTCAGGAAGTATCTTTCTAAAAAGCATTGAGAGTTTAAAAAGTAATTATTTACCTACATAGATATGGAGAAATTGAAACTATATTGATATTTTTTAGAATAAGAAATAAGAACAAAGCAAATAGTTAACATTATTTTTGTGCATTCAGAATAAACTTTTATATATTTAGGAAATTAAAGAACATTTCATGTTAGCTGTTCTCTTAATTTTCTACCTATAAGTATATTATTAAAGATTCTATAATCTTTAGTTAGTGTGCAGATCTGAAGACATTTTCCCAAAGAGATTTCATCAACATGTGTTGGGGTGCATTTTTGTAGCTTGTTATTCATATTAATAATTTCTGTTTCCAGAGTATTTTAGAATTCACTTGATATTAATGCCATTTTGCTTTCTCCTGTTTGTATCGGCAAACAAATTTTCATCCGATTTCTTGCATCTGCCCTTGCTAATAAGCAGATAGGAAGTGAAAAGGTGATCATATGCACTCCAGAGAATGAATGCATTGTACATACATGTAACATAATTTTTCTCAACCCTGGCAGTTGAACGTTTTGATTCTACATTCTGCTTTGTTAGATAATTTATTAGAAGTGCGTGAATAGCTACTAAACCAAACCAAACCCATGGCCAATGAGTCAATTCTGACTCATTGTGACCCTTTAAGAGAGAGTAGAACTGCTCCATAGTTTCCAAAGCTGTAAATCTTCACAGAAGCAGACTGCCTCATCTTTCTTCTGTGGAGCGACTGGTGGGATTGAACCATGACCCTTTGGTTAGTGGCTGAATGCTTTAACCACTATGCCACCAGAGCTCCTTAGAAATGGTTACTAACTCTTAAAAATTCACTGCCGTTGAGTCTGTTCTGACTCACAGCAACCCCTCCTTGGGTTTCCAATGTGGTATCTTTATGGAAATAGATTGCCCAGTCTTCTTTCCAAGGAGTTGGCTGGTGGGTTTGAACCGCCAGCCTTCTGGTTAGCAGTCAACTGCATTAGGCACTATGCCACCAGAGCTCCTATGAATAGCTACAGTTGTGATAAATTACCATAGTTTTTTAATGTATAATCATCCAAAGTATTGGGAAATTATTTTAAAATCTCTCTATTGATATTTTTCAAGCATTTACAAACAGTTTTTAAAATACCAAATAGGAATTAAAGATGGTATGTTGGCAAAATCTGTAGGCTTGGTGTTGAGCCCTACTTTTGGCTGGAATCTGCCTGCTACTCACCACTCCTAACCAGGGCATTCTTGCTACTAAAAGCTTCATAATTTTAGGGTAGAAGACAGCAAGCTTTTCCTGTAATGGGCTAGAGTAAATATTTTAGGTTTTATAGGCCATAAAGTCTCTCTTGTAACTACTCAGTTCTACTGTTGTAGCATAAAACCAGTCACAGACAATATGAAAAATACGGATCATGGCTGTTTTGCAGTAAACTTTATTTCCCTCAGGCCATCATTTGCCAGGCCCTGTTTTAGAGAGTTTTAAACCAGGCTACTGAAAAAGCAAGCAAGGGGGTTAAAAAAAAAAAAAAAAAAAGGGATCTTGTAGGTAGAAAGGAAATTCTTCTATAAATTACATTTTTCATGTGGCTTATTTGGATAACTCATTTCTAAAAGATACCTGGCTTGAAATATAAGACAGTCTCATCATCTGCAATAGCAATGGGAACTTTAAAGAATCCCTGTAATCTCACTCCAGTGCTATCTGGGAAGAACTGGATGTTTCACCTGAGTGACACAGCTAGTACTTACTACAGCTCCTAATACTGATTTCTAATCCTGCATCATCACATTTAGTTGGTAATAAAACTGAGATCTACAGAAATAGAGTCATGGTATAAATATGGGGGAAAAAAACAGTTCCAGAGCTGAGAAAATCTGAGGTCCTGCTCAAGTCTACCCTGTTAGAACTGTGACTGAGAGAAAGGTTTGAAAGTAGAACAGCTGACCTCTTTGATAACTATCTCTTGGCTTAGTCTATAGATGATTTATCTGAAAATGTGGAAAATAGTTATGACTCACTCTAAGAAGTATTTTATCTGTGTATATATATGTGTGTATTTTACACAAAAATATGCATATATATATGTATATATATATATAATGGAAAAATCAATGTGTAGTAAAGGACAAAGTTAAGTATACTCTGTGCTGAGTGATTATTTTAAAAAATGATTATTAAAGGAGTAAGATAGCTGCTTGGGTATGCTAAATATACTGTTTTTCATTCTTAACATAATTATATGCCTAGATTATTCCTTAATTATATTGTTTTATGTCATATTTGGTTGTGGCACTGGTGAAATTTTCCTATTTAAGGTACATTCCATTATAGCAGTGAAAATGGATTGCACTGTAATGAAACTAAGAGCTCTGGTGGCATAGTGCCTAAGGCATTTGACTGCTAACCAGAAGGCTGGAGGTTCAAACCGACCAGCCACTCCTCGGAAGGAAGACTGGTCATTCTACTTCTGTAGAGAATACTGCCTCAGAAACCCAAGGATGGGTCACCATGAGGCTGGACCAACTCAACGACAGTGAGTTTGGTTTTTTGGGTAGTGAAACTAAGGAGGAAAGTCCAATGTCTTTTCTTCTGATTAGTTACGTATGGAAGGAGGAAGTAGCACAATGAGTATTTGAGCCATCTGGGTCTCTAGCAGCAAAACCAGGCATAAGCAATTTGCTATCTACATACGTGTTCACACACAAGTGGCTTCTCTTTCACTTCTACAAGTGATGGCTCTTTCCAAATTCCTTCTTCTATGAGGTCTCTTTCATCTAGATTATACATCAAAATACTATGGTTGTATTTTGGGGATTTTTGTTTGACAGAAACCATGTTTAACCATCCTGTGCTGTTGTAATTTTGATGAATGACACAGGTCTGAGTTTTGTAGGGATTTTGCAGCCTCCCCATTTAGCGAAAGTTGAACCTATGGAGAGAAGTTATTGCAGATTAGACACCTAAGCCATATGAATCTAGCAATCAGTCAAATCCTACCTCTCTACTTTGTTAGTCTCCACATTCTCATCAAGATACCTGGTTTGACATTATGTCTAGAGCACACAATCATGTCATTTGTCAGGAAACTGGAGCAGCTAGGCAAACAGGGTAGTCTGATTGGCATATGTCATAGGCATTCCATTCAGGTGGGCCTATATTTTGTTTTTTCTTCTCAGTGAATAATTGCTATCAAACTAAGTACAGAAAACTAGGGGTTGGACAGTTTTAAATGTATGAAAGGTTAGGAAATTCAAATTAGTCAACTGAAAGTTCCTTGGAGTGTTTTATTCATTAACTGACAATTCATCCATTGTCAGTTAATAAATTACAAGCACATTGCTTTCTACATATTAAAACCAGGTATTCCATTTTTCTTCTTTTCATTTGGAAGTGGTTTGGGGACTGAAAGAATAATTAACATGACTTAAAAGTAGGACCAATCAGCATTGAAACATTGAAACTCCTGGTTCTATAGTTAAAATGTTCTATAGTTAATATCAGCCAACATTACAACCAGAGGCATTTTATCACTACTTGTCATTAACTTATTCATTCATGTATTCATTCATTCTTTCAACTATTGGTTCAACATTTGTTGAGCATATATAATATGCCATACAGTGGGCTGGGTGGTAGTGTAGGTTTAGCATAAAAAATAGCTGTTGCCGTCAAGTAGATTCCAACTCATGGCGACCCCATGTATTACAGAGTAGAACTGTTCCATGGGGTTTTCTTGGCTGTAATCATTATGGAAGCATATTGTCAAACCTTTCTACCACAGCATTGCTGGATGGCTTTGAACCACCAACCTTTTGGGCAGTTGCCAAGTGAAAACTATTTGTGCCACTCAGGACCTTTTTCAGCATAATAGTAAGATATTATATAACCATACCCAACAGGGTGTCAGATCAAGCTAGAGAGTTGTAAACACAAGAGATTAGAAATGAATGAAATCAAGGAAGCATATAGAATTATTAAGGCAGAGTTCAACAGGAAAACCAGCCAGTACCCTGAAATTGGGAGCTCTGGTGGTGCAGTGCCTAAGGCATTTGGATGCTAACCAGAAGGCTGGCAATTCAAACTCACCAGCCACTTCTCAGATGGAAGACTGGGCAATCTACTTCCGTAGTGATACTGCCTTGGAAACCCAAGGAGAGGTCGCTATGAGTCAGGACCAATTTGATGGCAGTGAGAGTGAGTTGACCCTGAAATTCGTTATGGCCAGGATATAGCTGTAAAAAATGGGATAGATCATGTTGGCACAGTTAAAAACCTACGAGTTAGCAGGAGGATGTCAAAGAATGATATAGGAATCCCTGGTGAGATTAGACTCAAAACAACTAGCAGATATTCTTGTAAAAGATAGTTTAATTATATTGTCCTCTAACCCACCTTTTGTGAGTATCTTGAATTCTATATTTTTATGGAACCCATGTCTACTGCTGAGAGCAATAGTGATACAAGAAGAGATGAGACAGAGCTCAGTCATTGGAGAAGATCATGGACTAGTCAGGGAAGCAGTAGAAAGGAGTTAGATAGCATAGAGCTGTGCTGGTGAAGGAGAGTTGAGGAAAGCCTTCAGAGTGAAGATGACACATGGCATGTGGCTTGAAGGTTGGCAATCATTTTTCTCTTAAAAAAAGTACTGGGAAATTAATCTATAAACAGTGGGCAATCTTGCTAGGAAGATACAAATTTGCGATGATGAGAGTTCTTAATATTCAGAATGTTCCTGATGCCTGTGGACTTTTTGGCATCATGTCTGATGCTGGAGAGTGTAATAAACCTCTGAACTTATACCTTCAACCAGACTCAACTTTTTCATATCTTCAACAGGTATTTCTTATGCCTCTATTACGCATGAGACTCTTTTAAATATTTTTGAAAAGATAGGTAACTTCTTTCAGTACTTGGAGTCCTGAATTTTACCAAAATAGGGCAAGACATATCACTACAGTGACAGAATTTTCCCTGGCTTCCTAACAGAAGCCAGCTGCTGGGTTTATGACCCTACTGTGATGGCATATGCAAGGAGTTTGAAAAGAAGAGGGAGGGAATGTGACATAAATAAACTTGGAAAACACTTTGAAGTCACCCAGCTGTCACTGTTCCTATTTTTTAATCACCAGATGCATTGGAGTCATTATTTTTGCCCAGCGTCAAAGTAGAAACACTGCTGTAGTTTTGCCACCCAACACAAAAACTGATTGGATATCATCTGTGATGCAACTACTGTGTAACTGAAACACTTAATTAATTGTGAATAAAAGTGAAATGCAAGAACTCACATTGTAGCTGCTTTTGTTTTAGGTGGCTGACTTGAAAATTTTGTTCATCCTACTTTAGCGGCTATTGTTTTTGCATTTGAAATATCTGTCCCAGTGGGTGTATAGCAGTACACATAACCAAGGAGGATGGAGTTTCAGAGAATTACACATTTACATAAAATGAAGTTATGTGGCAAAATGACAGAGAAGGGTGAGGAGAGGAGGGACTGTACTGTCTAAAACATTAAAGAAGCCATTTGTATTATTCTTGTCTTTCTGTCTTACACTTCACCTTAATTATACGCATCTTGCCCTTTATCCTCCTTCCTCCTCTTGATACTCATGGGTCCACTTAAATTTCTTTTCCCAACTCCTCTCTTCATCCCTCTCACAACACTCTCTCCTTTTTTGGGCCAAAGACATCAGATTGCTTTTAAAGATGAGTTCTCTCAGGACGCCTTGGAAGGAAGATGGGGCAATCTACTTCCATAGTGTTACTGCCTCAGGAACCCAAGGGAGGGGTCACTATAAGTTGGGTCCAACTCGGACAGCACAGGACAACAACAACGATAACTCTCAGGAAAGGAAGACGAGAAGTGGGAAACTCAGCTTTCTGCTGAACAGTCTATATTTAGGGGACTGATGCTTGTTATTGGGATGCTGCTCAGAGTTGCATCTATTTAATAGTATGTTAGCATTTAGAATTGCTTCATTCAGCAAATATTTGTGCCCATAATATGTGGAAAATTTGAGTGTTTGTGTGTATTAATTTCTTTCTTGTTATAACCTATAAAATAAGTATTATTTTTGTCTCTATTTTGTCTACTGAAAAGAAAAGTGAAGGACAGACAGCTTAGGTAACTTGTGAAAAGTGTCTTAGCTGGTAAGTGGTAGAGCAAGGCAGATTGCCTTACAGATACTGGATAGTTTGCCTAGGATTGAGGGGCTTCCTGGGATAGTCCCAGGTGCGCTGGGATAATTAGTCACTCTAGGTTACTACATTTGAAACTTGCCTAACCTAGGAGTGTAGATTAATACCTCCCCAAGCCTAAATTTCATTTCATGTAAGATTGTATAATACATGCAAATTCACTTCTCTCTATGTATTTTGGGAGCTATTATAATTTCTTTTCCACTTGAGTTGCAGGTACCTCTGTTAGGAAAATAGTGAATTTAGGGATTGGGAATTAAAAAGGGAAGTGAAGTGAAGGGGAGAACAAATTGAAGTTTTTGCAGTGAAGCCTTAGAATTATAAAGAAGGAAAGTCAATTTGGACCTTAACTTGCATTCTTGTGGGATTTAAGGGATGGGGAGCTGAGGACTGAGATAGCTTTAAGAGAGTGGGAGCAGGAGAACAATGGATCTGATTTATTAACTTAGGAAGGTTTGAAACATTAGGAAGTGGGCACTTTTAACAACACAAAATAATAAAATTATATCTCATTGAACTTGCAAGGGAAGGTGTTCTTGAAAATTACTTGTGTGGTACCCATTTAAGACATAAAAAACGCCATTGATAGTGTCTCTTTGGCATGCCATCCTTAAGGAATTTATCCTTAAGGATAAATGCTAAGGGTAGCATGCCAGAGAGACATTATCAATTCATGCTAAAACAAATAATAAAGTAGCTAGTATTTCTTGAATGCTTATCCTGTGTTCAGAAATGGCCTAAGAAATTTGATTGTGTTAACTTATTTTAACCTCCAGGCAATGCTAGAAGGTAGTAGCTATTACTCTTATTTTATGGATGAGGAAACTGAGGCAAAAGTTTCTCAAGATCTCTAGGAATTTGCAGATCCTGAGACTCGTAGTTCAGCCTCTCTGGCTCCAAAGCCTGAGCTCTTAACTGCCTCTAGTGTAATACACAATATAAATTACTCTTCCATGAACAAACACATAACTCACAGTATTTCTCTCTCTATTGGTCACTTCAGAACATCAGTTTAGTCAGAATGCTATAGTGATTCATTGATGTGACTCCTGTCTGCAACTTTACTTAAGTGTTCCATTCTGAGCAGTATAAATTACCTTAAAGACTGTATTATAATTCATCTTTGCACTGAGATTTTTATAATAGATTTTGATTCAGAGTATTCTTTATGCAAAAGAATAGGTGTTTATTTATGTGGAAATTTTTTTGTTAGATAAAAGTTTTGATCTTCTATCATCTACTTAACCTTCAGAACACCTCTATCATGGTTACCAAAAAACAGCATTATTTGCTTCTTTACAGAAAATCATTCTGCACCTCCTGATGTAACCACTTACACCTCAGAACATTCAATACAAGTGGAAAGACCACAAGGCTCAACAACATCAAGAACAGCACCAAAGTATGGCAACGCCGAACTCATGGAGACTGGGGACGGTAGGTCTCAGAGCAAATAATCTTCCTTCTTTGAAATCTTTACCCTTTACAGTTGGTTGTATTTCTCATAGATGTACTAAAGACTCACAAACTTTATGAACCTCTTGTATAAGGTGGCATAATCACAAGAAATGCAAATTGTCTCCAAGCCGATGAAGAGTTATTCTTTGTGGGAAAAATGTTAATGGTGTAGAAATGTAGCCATGAGAATAATAATTTTTATGAGATTCGGATTTTTTTTTCCTAATGGGAGCTCTGGGAGCTCTGGTAGCAAAGTGCCTAAGACACTTGACTGCTAACCAGAAGCCTGATGGTTCAAACCCACCAGCCACTCCTCAGAAAGAAGGTTGGGCAATCTACTTCCGTAGATACTGCCTCGGAAACCCAAGGAGGGGTCGCTATGAGTCAGGTCTGACTTTAAGGCACATAACAACAGCAACAACAATGGGAGCTCTGGTGGTATAGTGCCTAAGGCATTTGTCAGCTAACCAGAAGGCTGACATTTAAACCCACCAGCCACTCCTCGAAAGGAAGGTTGGGCGATCTACTTCCATAGAGATACCTCCTCGGAAACCCAAGAGAGGTTGCTATGAGTTGGAGTCTACTCGACAGCAGTTGAGTTCAGTTTTGCTTTTAAATGAATAAATAATGTTGGTTCAGCAATTAAGAAATTAAAGTAGAATTAAGACCAGGAAAGATTACCTAGAAGGGCAAGATGATGTTAAATGCAAAGGAGAGAATTGACAGATATGGTCAAAGCCCAAAAGTTACTCCATTCCCTGAGTTATATTTGAAATCACTCCGATTCTAACATTGTTAATTTTCCTTGAATGCTTTTCATTTTCAGTGTTTTTAGAGCTTCTGCTAAATTCATTACTTGTTAAATTGGTCATCATTGCTATTCTTACCATTTTATTAACTCTGTTCTCTTTGAAATTCATCACCTTTGCCACTGTTCCCCTAGATAAATCTGAATCAGATCTTATCTAGTCCATTGTTTCTCAGTGTGTGGAGACCTCCTGCATCAGATTCACCTGGGGCTCTTGTTAAAATACAGATTCTGGGCCACCACCTGGACTTAATGAATCTGAAGCTTTGAGGGAGTGGGTCTTAGGATGATGATTCTGATATGCTCTCAAGGCATAGTGCCTAAGGCATTTGACTGCTAACCTGAAGGCTGGCGGTTCAACCCCATCACTCACTCCTCAGAAGGAAGGTTGAGCAGTCTACTTCCATAGTGATACTCCCTTGGAAACCCAAGGAAGGGTAGCTATGAGTTGGATCCTACTCGACAGCAGTGAGTTTGGTTTGGTTTGGTTTTTAAGTTGGAGAACTACTGGACTTGTGGCATGATCTCTGATTCATTTGGGTCCAAATAAAGTGAGATTATTTAATGGGAAGCATTATGTTTAGGTATCAAAAAAGTCTAGAGTGTATTTTTCTGTATTTTCAAAAATTTTTAAATATTTAATATTTCAATTATGAAAGTGCCAACAAAGTATTTTCAGGCCTCCTGCTGAGATATTTTTATTTAATAAAAAGCTATCCTTGAATTCTTCACAATTGTTCCGAAAATTGAAATTTGTGTTGTGGTTCAGTACAGTGGAGAATGATCACTCTGCTCCTGAAATTATTAAGGGAATGAACCCCAACTGGGCTATAAATGTACAAACCTCCTTTTTACTGAGTGAATGTTTCCCAGTGCCTTTCAGCAGAAATAAAGCTTGCCTGCATAGAGGTTGGATTTGATCTGCCTAAGACTGCCAACAAGATAGTCTTCTCTCCTATTCACTTACTTGGATTATTATTTTCAAATTTAAAATTGTCATAACTTCAATTGTGGATTCAAATACAATTTTCAAAATAATGCTATAATCATTACTGCCAGTAATAAATTTGTTCTAAAATTGGGTTATTTTTTCTCAGCACACCTGGAGAAATATATGGTAGTAATCTGTGATATACAGAAATTTGAATTTAAAGACGTTTTAATTGCTGGACTTCTAGAATGTATTGCCTAAATATTCACTAAGTGAGGGGGACACTGAAAGATGTGTATTGATGTCACCACCTCTATTAGCAACAGGAAAGGGTCTTTTAATATGGTGATTGTAAATCCTGAGTTCACTGCCTTCAGCCTTCAGCCTTTCACTGAGGATCCCCTTGCTTTCATCAGGATGTGTCTGGGTGGCAGCAGTCAGTTGTACAATAGTGAACTGTAGTCTAGGTACTGAACATATCCATTTGCCTTTTGCAAAATGCTTGAGTATGACTTCAATTCAACAATCTTCCTGGCCTCAGTGAGGAAGAACACTAGTCTTTTAAGACAGATAGGATCTTGGAGAAGAGATTCCTGCTGCAACAGTTCTCTGACTCCCATTGAGAAAGAGGTACCTAATGCCCTTTGTAGATGTTAAATTCTGTTTTGCAAATTAGAGGTGAGTATAAGCCCAATACATGGTCCAGAAACTTTTCCCAACAAAACCAATAGAACAATACATCTTACAAAGTTATAATATACATTAATTCCTGCTATAACTCTGTCCTCTTTCACTGCTTAATATAGGGCCACTATATTACACATGGGAGCTCTGGTGGCATAATGCCTAAGGCATTTGACTGCTCACCAGAAGGCTGGCAGTTCAAACCCACCAGCCACTCCTTGGAAGGAAGGTTCGGCAATCTACTTCCATAGTGATACTGCCTCAAAGCCCAAAAATGAGTCACTGTGAGTCGAATCTGACTCCATAGCAGTGCGTTTGGTTTGGTTTGGTGTGGTATTACACATCTGTCTATCCAGTGGAATGTACATATAGGAAAAACCATCATGTAGACATCTTAGGTGGTATACAACAGTGAAGATAATAGCTTGCTCTTAACAACCCTAGTTGGTGAGGCATTGAACTCTAGTTTCACGGCATCTTTCCTTGTTGTTCAAACTATGATAATGTCTAAAAGTCATTCATCTAGCCTGTCATTCTTGTTTTTCAGGAGTACCAGTAAGTAGCCGAGTATCAGCAAAAATTCAACAACTTGTCAATACCCTCAAAAGGCCTAAACGACCACCATTAAGAGAATTCTTTGTTGATGACTTTGAAGAATTGTTAGAAGGTAAAGAACCCTTTACCCTAGCCTCTTTTTTTTTTTTTCCAGCTGTTACTATAATCACATAAACTATAATGATATATTTTTTTCCTACCAAAAGCTATTATGTTTTTTTAAGGTAAATTTGGCATTCACATAAATGACAGGACTCTCAATAAAAGAATGTAGGTACTGCTTTGAATGGTCCCTTTAAAGGAACTGATGCAGTTGGATAAACATCCAAATGTTGTTGTTTTTTATGTTAGCAGAATGTGATTTTATTCTGTGAGCTAGGATTCTTTTCCAGAGTGCCGCAAAATTACAGAAACGCAAGTAAATCATGGAAACCTTAGTGGGCAAAACAAAACAGTTCTCTCTGAGTAAGCTTGTGAAAGAGAAATACAGAGTGAAACACAGTGTAGTGGATCTTCACCTTTTCTCACCACTCTTTCTCAAAGCAGGATTCCAGTGTCTTACAGCATGAATGCTTGCAAACCTTTTAAAACAGACAAAACAGAAAATCTGCTTGTTATAGCAAACCCATCCTGCTTATTTTCTTATTCTTTATACCACAAGTAAGTGGCTAATTTTCTAACTCGCAGGTGAAAATTGTCAACAGTAGACCATAAGAGAGAAACTTTTTCCAAAAGTGGGAGAAATCATTTCAATTTTTAGCCTATTTAAGCTGAAGATTAAGCAGATTTTATTTTATTAAAATTACTTATTTCCATTTTACTCAGGACAATATGCTCCATTCATAGTAGTTGTAGCAAATTTAAATTTATACCTTAGTATCGAAAGGCAAAATATACAAAATTTGAACTCTTTGGAGTCCAAAATTATTAATGTATGTTGATAATTGATATTTTGAAAATAGAGGTTTCAAATCTAGATTTCTGACATGTTAAAATGCATAGTTTTACCTGTTGCCAGTTTGTAAGTAAATTCAGCTATATCTAAGTTCTTCAACCGGACATTGTCTGGGAAATTATCAAGCATTAAATGCTTCTTTTTTAAATCCATGAGACTAGAACACAGATCACAATTCTGATTTTGGAAAAGCCTGTGCCCACGCCTTTTGTCAGCTAATAGACTTATGTCTTTGAGCATGAACTTCTTAGCATCTTTTAAAAGAATTCTAAAAGTAATTATGATAATATAAATGTATTTTTTAAAAAAACATTTTCATATTCAAATTAGTTCAGCAACCAGATCCGAACCAACCAAAGCCAGAGGGAGCCCAGATGTTGGCCATGCGTGGAGAGCAGCTGGGTGTGGTGACCAACTGGCCACCATCTCTGGAAGCTGCGTTACAGCGATGGGGGACCATTTCACCCAAGGCACCCTGTTTAACCACTATGGACACCAATGGAAAACCACTGTATATCCTAACTTATGGTAATTGTATGCAATTCATGTTTATGTTTTGTTTATACCAATGTTGTTCTGACTCTCCTTGACTCTCTTTTATACCTTTTACCAGTGTTTTTGAATAACTTTTTAGGGTCATTTCTTTCCTTCAGATGGAAGTCTTTTCCGTCTCTCTCTCTCTTTTTTTTTTTTCTTTTGTGTTCTACTTTTGTGCTCCCATATATACTCACAACTTTATCCTCCAACATAAATATAAAAAGACATGAAGGTATCTAACCTCAGCATCCAGCAATTTCTTAATACACATTTATCTCATGAATAGTTATTTTTATTAGAGGTGATCTAGAATAATCTTCCCAATACTTTCTGGTCTAAGATTCTGAATTTTATGTGAATCTTCTGCTATATAGGATACACTGTGTTTAAGACCCAGTTCACAGGTCACTTCTTCAGTTGAAGCATTCTTCAGTTTTCCAACCAGAGGTGTTAACTCTTTTTTCTTTACTCTTAAATTGTTATGTGTGTGCACTTCTTATTCTAATTATCTCAGAGTTCCTTGGATTAGAATTGTTATGTTTTTCTCCTTCCTGACAAGAGAGTAAATTCCTTGTAACAAGAATTGTATCTTATTTTTAAATCATTCATTGAGATAACATGTCTCCAGCTAAACACAAATTAATGGTTAAAATGAATTATCTTATTTCATTCCCCTGTCAACTGTATGCAGTAGATATTATATTTCCTCCTTATTTTACAGATGGGGAACAACAAACTTATTTTCATTTAAATCTCCAAAAGAGCCTAACAATTGTTGTTCCATTAATAATTACTTGCATTTGAGAAATTAAATTGTAACCTCTTACACAGGAGGCTGTTAAAATGACCACTCTTCTTATAAGCCTTTTTAAAAAATCATCTGTATATAGGGACTTGCCTTATTAAATGTCAAGAAATAACGTCTTCTGTATTTGAGAAATCTGTTTATGGATTTAGAAAATCAAACATATGTACATTGATTTTATATAGAATAAAATAGTACATGGGTAATCTCTAGTGGTGTAGTGGATAAGACGTTTGGCTGCTAACCAGGTCAGTGGTTCAAACCCACTGGCAACTCCATGGGAGGAGGATGAGGCAATCTACTTCCATAGAGATTTACAGCCTTGGAAATCCAGTGAGGGTTGCTGTGGGTCAGAATTGACTCAATGGCGAGAGGTCTGGTTTGGTTTTTGGAAATCAAGTTTTATAACTCTCTATTGACACTCTAGAATTAAAATGTCTTAAAAAGTCTTTTTTTTTTTTTTAACTGTAACCTGTGTCACTGAACATTATGTGGTGACATTGTTGAATTGTGACTTATTTTGCTGTGTATATTATCACTAAAGTATAATAAAATATTATTTTATTATTTATTATTTTTGTATGTGTCTACCCTTTAATTAGCGTTTTACTCACCCTTCACACTTACCCCTGGTAACTGTCAAAGAATATTTCCTTTTTTGTGAAACCCTTTTCTTGACTATTTATAATAGTGGTCTCATAGAATATTTGTTCTTTTAGGATTGACTAATTTCACCCAGCATAATGTCCTCTAGGGAGTTCTGGTGGCGTAGTGCCTAAGGCATGTGACCGCTAACCAGAAGGCTGACAGTTCAAATCCACCAGCCACTCCTCGGAAGGAAGGTTAGGCAATCTACTTCTGCAGTGATAACGCCTTGGAAACCCAAGGAGGGGTCACTATGAGTCGGATCCGACTCCACAGCAGTGGGTTTGGTTTTTTAATGTCCTCTGAGTTCACCCATGTTGTGAGATATTTCACACATTCATCATTATTTAACATTACATAATATTCCATTGTATGTTTGTACCATGGTTTGTTAGCTATTCCTCCTTTAATAGACATTTAGGTTGTTTCTATCTTTTTGCTATTTTGAATAGTGCTGTGATGAACATGGGTGTGTGTGTGTATATATATATGTATGTATGTATGTATGTGTGTGTGTATATATATATATATA
>NW_006921858.1:2958657-2983975 GCF_000298275.1 Orycteropus afer afer | reverse complement strand
TATATATATATATATATATATATATATATATATATTCCTATCCCAGGTCTCACTTCTTTAGGATATGTATACCTAGTAGTGGGATTACTGGATCATATAGTATTTCTGTTTCCAGCTTTTCAAGGAAGTATCATACTATTTTCCACAAAGGTTGTACCATATTACAGTCATACCAGCAGCGTTTGAGGGTTCCAGTCTCTCCATACCCTCACCAGCATTTATAGTTTCCTTTTGTTTTGAATGTTGCTATTAGTGCTGGGGTGAGATGGTATCTCATTGCTGTTTTTATTTGTATCTCTCTAATTGCTCATGAGAGAAGCACTAGTTAATGAGAGGAGCACAGTGGTTAAAGCATTCGGCTGTTAACCATAAAGTCAGTGGTTGAAACCAGCTGCTCTGTGGGGAGAAAGATTAGGCAGTCTGCTTCTGTACAGATTTACTCCCTTGGAAACCCTATGGGTTCTACTCTGTCCTGTAGGATTGCTATGAGTTGAAATTGAATTGATGGTGGTGAGTTTGATGTTTCTTCTTTTAATGGCTAATAATATTGGGCATTTCTTCATATGTCTGTTAGCTGCTTGAATGTCCTCTTTGGTGAAGTATCTGTTCATATCCACTACCCATTTTTTAATTGGATTATTTGTCTTTTTGTTGTTAAATTGTTGAAGTTTTCTACAAATTTTAATGATTACCCCCCTTGTCTGATAAGTTATTGCCAAAGTTTGTTTCTCAGTCTATGGGTTCTCTTTTCACTTTTTTGGTGAAATTTTTGATGTGTGTAAATGTCTACTTTTTAGGAGGTCCCAGTTATCTATTTTGTTTTTTGGTGTTTGTGTGTTTTTAGTTATGTTCGATAATGTGTTTGTTCCTTGAATTAGAGCCCCAAAGTTTGTCCCTATTTTTTCTGTGATGATCTTTATAGTTTTAGGTTCTACATTCAAGTCTTTGATCCAACTGGAGTTACCTTTTGTATAAAAAATGTGTGATCTGGGTTCTGTTTCATTTTTTCTGAAACTGTATCTAGTTTTGCCAGGACCATTTATTAAAGAGACCGTCTCTTCCACATTTAATGAGTTTTGGTCCTTTGTCAAAGATAAGCTGTCCATAGGTGGTTGGATTTACTTCTGGGTTCTCAATTCTTTTCCATTGGTCTGTGTGTCTTTTATTGTACCAATGTTGTTGTTGTTGTTGTTATGTGCCGTCGAGTCGGACACGACTCATAGCAACCCCTCCTTGGGCTGCCGAGGCAGTATCACTACGGAAGTAGATTGCCCAACCTTGCTTCCGAGGAGTGGCTGGTGGGTGTGAACCACCAGCCTTCTGGTTAGCAGTCAAGTACCTTAGGCACTGTGCTACCAGAGCTACCAATACGAGGCGGTTTTAACGACTGTGGCTGTGAGATAGGGAAGCGTGAGGCCTCCTGCTTTGTCCTTCTTCATAGTAGTACTTTACTTATCAAGTGTCTCTTTTTTTTCCATATAAAGTTGGTGATTAGTTTTTCTATTTTTTTAAAGAAAAATGATGAAATGTGAATCAGGATTGCTTTATATCTGTAGATCACTTTGGGTAGTACTGACATTGTCACAGTGTTAAGTCTTCTATCCATGAGAATGGAGAATCTTCCATTTCTGTAGTTCTCTTTGGTTACTTGTAATAGTGTTTTGTAGTTTTCCTTGTATCCGTCTTTTGTGTCTTTGGTTAGTTTTATTCCTAAGAGCTTCATCTTTTGAGTGGTTATTATAAAGGCTATTACTTTCTTTATTTCATTTTCAGAGTTCTCTTCATTAGTGTGTGGAATCTAAATGATTTTTGTACATTGATGTTGTTTCCTGTAATTTTGCTAAAACTTTCAATTAGTTCCTGTAATTTTCTTGCTGAATTTTGGGATATTTCTATGTATAAAATAATATCATCTGCAAATAAAGATAGTTTTACTTCTTTGCCATTTTGGGTGCCTTCCATTTCCCTTTCTTGCCATACTGTTCTTGCAAGGACTTCCAATAAGTATTGAATTAGAGTGATGATAAAGGCCATCCTTGTTTGGTACCCATTTGTAAGGGGAATGCTTTCAGTCTCTCCCCATTGAGAATAATATTGACCAGTGATTTTGTATATATGCCCTTAATTATGTTGGTAAAGTGAAGGGTCACCGAAAAAGGTGCAGGCCGTCAATGAGATGGATTGACACAGTGGCTGCAATGATGGGCTGAGGTATAGTGAGGATTGTGAGGCTGGCACAGGACTGGGCAATGTTTTGTTCAGCTGTGCATAGGGTCGCTGCAAGTCAGAGATAACTTGATGGCACCTAACAACAACAACGACAATAAATTATGTTGGGGACTTCTCTTCTATTCCTATTTTGCTCTTCTATTCCTATTTTACTCCTATGTGATTACTTATGTTGATTGTTTTTCTAATGTTGAACCATCCTTGCATGCCTGGTATGAATCCTACTTGGGTCATTTCTTAGTACACCGTTGTATTCTATTGGCTAAGATTTTGTTGAGAATTGTTACAACTATGTTCATGAGCAATATTGGTCTGTAATTTTCTTTTTTAGTAATGTCTTTGGCATTGGTGTCGAGATTATGCTCACTTCATAAAATGAATTTGAGAATTTTATCTTCTTTTCTACATTGTGGAATAGTTTGAGTAGTGTTGGTGTCAGCTTTTCTCTGAATGTTTGGTAGAATTTGCCAGTGAAGCCATTTGGGCCAGGACTTTTTTTCTTGGTAGTTTATTTTTTAATGACCTGTTCAATTTCTTCTTTTGTGATGGGTCTGTTCACATTTTCTACCTTAGTCTGTGTTAGTTTAGGTAGGTAGTATGTTTCTATAAATCTGTCCATTTCTTCTAGGTTTTCAAATTTGTTGGAGTACCATTTTTCATAGTATCCTGATATTATTCTTTTTATTTCTGTTAGCTCTGTTTTGACATTGCCCATTTCATTTTTCACTCATACTATTTGCATCTTCTCCATTTCCTTTATTAAATTGCCAGCAGTTTGTCAGTTTTTAAAATCTTTTTCAAGAATCTACTTCTAGTCTTGTTGATTCTTTCTCTTGTTTTTCTACTTCATTTATTTCTGCTAAAATCTGTATTATTTCTTTTCTTCTGGTGACTGTAGTTTTCTTTTGCTGCTCTTTTTCTGATTGTTGGAGATGTTGCCATAAAATGTTGACTCTGTCTCTTCCTTCTCTTTTTATGTGTGTTTTTATTGCTGTGAATTGCCCTCTGAGCACTGCTTTTGCTGTGTCCCAAAGATTTTGGTATGTTGTGTTTTAATCCTCATTTGATTGAAGGATTTTTTTTTTTTTTTAATTTCATTTTTTATTTCTTTTCTTACCCAGTAGTTTTTAAGGGGAGGGTATCATTCAATTTCCATGTGCTTGATTTTTTTTTTCCTTGATTTTCCTGTTGTTGATTTCTAATTTTCTAGCATTGTGATCTGAGAAGATGCTTTGCAGTCTTTTGATATTTATACATTTATTGAGCCTTGCTTTGTCTTCTAACATATGGTCTGTTCTGTGGAATGTTCTGTATGCACTAGAAAAGAATGCATATTGTGCTACTATTGGATGAATTGTTCTGTATATGTCTATAAGGTCAAATTGGTTGATGATATTGTTTAGTTCTTCTGTATTTTTGTTGAGTTTCTTTCTAGTTCTGCCCTTTATTGAAAATGATGTATTAAAGTATTCTACAATAATTGTGGTGTTGTCTCTTTCTCTTTTCAATTCTGTTAAAGTTTGATTTATGCATTTTGGGAGCTCTTTCATTGGGTACATAGATATATATTATGCTTATGTCCTCTTGTTTGACTGATCCTTTAATCATTATGTAATATCCTTCCTTATCTCTTATGGTGGTTTTGTCTTAACATATGTTTCATCAGAAATTCATATTGGCACTCCTGCTCTTTTGTGATTGACATTTGCTTGATACATTTTTCTCCAACCTTTGATTTTTAGCCTATTTTTTGTCTTTGTGTCTAAGGTGAGTCTCTTTTAGACAGCATATTGATGGGCCTTACTTTCTTATCCATCTTGTAATCTCTTTTTCTTGTTTGATGTATTTAATCCATTTACATTCAGTATAATTATTGACATGTATGAATTTATTGCTATCATTTTGTTATGTTTTTTGTGGTGTTGCTAATTTCTTTGTTCCATATAATTTTCTGTGCTGAGTTCATTTTATTTATGAATTTTCTTATTTTCTTCATTGCTATTGCTTTGGTATTTTCTAAATATTTATGAGTTTCCTCTTCTTTTTTATTTTGATGAGAATGTTTATTAATTTTCTTCCAGGTTACCCTGTGATTAATTATTTTCAAGTTTAAAACAGTTTGTTTTATCTTTAAATAATCTTGACTTCTCTATTTGGAAGTTCTGAAATTATGCTATTTAGCCCTCTTTTTGCTTTGTAGTTGTCCTCATTTACAAATTGATGTTTATGGTTCCCTGTTTTCAGTCTTGTAATGTATTTTACTTTGGATACTTCTGTATCTGGATTGGTATCTGAGTTATGTTGTCATGCACGTTAATCACAGGTTCCTGTCTGATGTTGTTGGTTCTCTGTCCAGACAACTCCCTTTAGCATCTCTTGTAAGGTTGGTCTGGTTTTTACAAATTCACTTAATTTCTCTTTATCTGATAATGACCTTATTTTGCGATCATATTTTAGGGACAGTTTTGCTGGGCATATAATTCTTTGCTGGCAATTTTTTTTTCTTTCAGGGTTTTATATATTTCATTCCTTTACCTTTTCTCCTGCATGATTTCTGTCAGAATATCAGAGCTTAATCTTATTGGTTGCCTTTTGTAGGTAACTTTTCATTTTTCTTGAGTTGCTTTCAGGATTCTTTCTTTTGACTTTGTTTTTGGAACACTTGATTATGATATGACTTGGTGATTTTCTTTTGGGGTCTATCCTGTTTGTAATTGGTTGAACTTCTCATCATTATCATTTTAGAGGAGTTCTCTTCAACAAATCTTTGGCCATTTTCTCTTTGGTTTCTCTTCCTTTTCTGAAATTCCCATCACATGTAAATTATTCCTCTGGATGGTATCCAATGTAAATCATAGAGTTGTTCTTTTTTTTTGTTTGTTCCCTTAACAAAGTAGTATTGAGAGATTTGTCTTCAGTCTTGCTAATTCCCTCTTCCATTGACTCAGTTCTACTCCTTTGCCCTTTCAATATATCATCAATCTCCAAAATCATAGTATTAATCTTCTGGATTTCTATTTGCTGTTTTTGTATAGTTTTTAATTTTTCATTTATTTTGAGGTCATTGTTTTTATCTTCATCCTAGAATAGAAGTGGCCTTCTGTCACTTTTGTTACCAGAAAGGAAGATGTCTTGCTTGATACACATTACAGTTGCAAATGAGTACTATATGATATATTTCCTTCTTTTTTTTTCAATTGTAATTTGGGTGAAAGTTTACAAAGCAAATCAGTTTTCCATTTAGCAATTCGTACACATTTTGTTTTGTGACACTAATTGCAGTTCCCACAATGTAACAGCATGCTTTTCACTTTCTCCTTTTGTTTACCATTTCCCTTATGGTATGCTTTCTTCATGGAGTTTGTTTGAAACGGTTTTAAGAATTTTGCTAACACATTTTAGGCATTTGAAAAGTTGACATTTATTTCTTGATATTCTTGCACACCGTTGATGGGAAGACCAGAGCTGTCTGTACACTCTATACAATCAAACTCTTACTAGGTCTGAAATTGACCCATTGTACTTGTGTTTTTGGTCAAAAAGTGTTGAGTTTTCAGTCAAGTTATGACAGTAAAGTTCTGTACCTAAAATTCTTTCACTTTAATTATAGTACTTCAAAAGAATCAAAAGAAACCTTGGCTTTAAAATAGCTTCACTGAACCCTAATGTGACGTTTAGAAATACAGCCTGAAACAGAGAGTAAAATAGAGGTGATAATTTGTTTAAAGTGTCATTTACAGTTTACCCTTTTATATTTGTGAAATATATGAACAGGAATAAGTATGGAATCCATTTTACAAAAGAATGCTTAAGTTCTTTGAACTGGAAGATGAACGCACTTTATTATATCAAACAAACATTTCATTTAATCAGTTAAAGAACAAAGTAGAATATCTACAGGAAAGAGTTGTTGTCTGCCTTGAGGAATACAAGGAAAGGAAGGAAAATGAGAAACAAGAGAAGAGGAAAAGTCTTGAGAAGTTCAATGATAAAATTGATCAAGTTGTGGGGTTCAGTGATCAAGTTCTTACCTAGGGAAGATGAGACAACTGAATATACCTTTTTTTTTTTGTTTTGAATTTTTGTTTTTTTTTTTTTACTAACTGAATTTTTTTTTAACCACTTTTTATAATGATTGTCTGAAGTTTTTATTTTTTTCTCTGAAGTAACTGGTCAGTTGAAATAAAATGTTTGAAACTAAGTGTATTATAGATTAGAGTTTTAACAGAGTAGAAAAGGCAGATGGATTTTTAAGGAGGGCTGTGTGTCAAGCGTTATGCTAATTGTCTGAATATGTACTGTTCTATTAGAAAAGTAGGTATATCATCCTTACCATGTATATAAGTAAAATAATTTCACAATGTTAAAGAGGGAAAAAAAAGAAAAAAAATGTAAACTTGCTTTCCCAACCTCATCAGACCACACATTTAGATTCACATCAGTTGGATTCCAAGCTCATCTTCTTCACATCATTCTGTCTGTAGAGCAGATTTTTGTCTGTCCAGATTTTTGCATGTTGAGTTCATGCAAGCATTTAGGGTAGTGCTGAGAACAATTTGCCACTTATATCAGTTTGCAAATATTATTTCTGTACCTAAGGTGCCAACTTTTCTGTGATTTCAGATGACTTCTGTGGATGAATGAATGTGTCACCTCTGAAACCATTCAAGTTGTTTCTTGGACATAAAATTGGTTTCCTACAATTTGTAATGAATGGTTTATTCTAATCAATTTAAAAGTTAATTCAGCAGTGTTATTTGGGTTTTAATTTTTCCATTTCACAGGGTAAAATGAATATCAACTTTCTGATTTTTCTGAACAGCTCATAGGCAAATTATATTATAGATAGCTTTTCCAATTTATGTTGTCTTTTTTTTTTTTTGCTGTGATAAAATTTGACTCCTTTATAGCCACATACCATGTGTAAATCAGTAGTGTTATTGGATCCAGACAACCAAACAATTATCCTGCTAATTTCCTGAAATAGGTAATATTTATATCAGGTGGTTGCTGCTTTCTTCAGAAATTGTTAGCACTTCAGTGTTTTAAGAAGGCATATCTCTATTTGCCTTAAAGGAGAAAGAAATGGAAATGGCAGCCTTGCTCTTTGCTGTACCCTGCAAGCATTGTATTTAGAAAAACCAAACCAGTTGCCTCAATTGATTTTGATTCATGACAACTCCATGAGTGTGAGAGTAGAACTGTGTGCTCCACAGGATTTTCAATCCTGGTTCTTCAGAAGTAAATGTCTAGGCCTTTCTTCTGATGTACCTCTTGGTGCATTTAAACTGTCAACTTTCAGTTAGCAGCTGAGTGCTTAACTGTTTGCACCACCCATTATATTCATACATTAACCAATGATTAGTATCTTGATCACTGATCACAAATTAATATGAGATGTCTGTTTTGGCTATATGTAGCCTAACATTTATATTTAAAAATAGCTACCGTACTATGTAATGTAAAACAAAAAAATACCATTGTTATTGAGTCCATTCCAACTCATATTGACCTTATAGGACAGAGTAGAACTACCCCATGGGATTCCTTAGGCTATAATCTTTACAGAAGCAGGCTGCCACATGTTTCTTCTCCCACAAAGTGGCTGGTGGGTTTGAACTTTGACCTTTCAGTTAACAGCTGAACACTTCAATGACTGATCTACCAGGACTTCTTACTGTATGCTATACTATGTCCTTTATTATTACTATATGCAATAATATATACTATGTTATACTTAATGACATCAGCAGTGTTTTAAACTAGTGTACAAACTTCAAAACAATATCACATTTATCTCATTGAATCCTATGATGATACAGTGAATTTTCTAGAGCAGGTATCACCATCCCATTTTGTGAGGTATGGAATGTATATGCCACCATAACTATTCATCTACTTATTTCCAAAATTCTCTGTATACACTGTTTAAAGCTGAGCTTCTTCAGCCAGTATCCAGCTGTTAATGATCAATTTCAGTTGTCTTTTCTGTTTTTTTTTTTTTTAATTCAAAATATCCATCTAGATTTAAATAAAAATTCTACAATCCAATCTATGTAGAAACTGTGACACTCACTGAAATGACAGATTTCATTTATAATATAGAGACATTTTCCCTCCTAGTCTTATATTTTTGCTACAGGTTATTTTGGCATTCTTTCTTAAAATCTACTGCCATCAAGTCCATTCTGACTCCTAGCAACCCTATAAGACAGAATAGGACTGGTCCATAGAGTTTCCAAGGCTTTAAATCTTTACAGAAGCAGATGGCCTCATCTTTCTCCCATGGAGTGCTTGGTGGGTTCAAACCCACACACCTTTCAGTTAGCAGCCCAATGCTTTAACTACTGCACCACCAGGTTCCTCTTCTTTAAAAGAGATGAACAAATATTTAAATGGTTACTACTTACCTGCAGTAGTTTTTGTTAATTGCTATTGCGTCAGCTCCAACTCATAGCACTCCATTGTACAACAGAACAAAACACTGCCTGGTCCTGCGCCATGCTCATGCTGTGGTGAGCCTATCATTGCAGCCACCATGTCAATCCATCCATTGAAGGTCTTCCCCTTTTTCGCTGACCCTCAGCTTTGCCGAGCATGATACCCTTTTCCAGGCACTGGTCACTTCTGATAACCTGACCAAAGTAGATGAGATAAAGTCTGGCTTCTACGGAGTGTTCCAGCTGTCTTACTTCCAGGACAGATTTGTTCATTCTTTTGGCAATGCTATAGTGAGATCCGTGTAAATATCTGTACATTGCTTTTTCAGCAGTTCTAATAGTATTGAATTTGTTGGTAGATTCAAGTTCTTTCCTAATATAAAATATCCAATATGATTAATCAGCTTGAGAGTTTTTTATATGTAGGTTTCAATGTGTCTACCAATAACTTGGTAAGAATTAATGAAATACATACTATAGTACTGTTTCTGTGTTTCCCATAGCTCTGTGTTTCTCCAGTAAGATGGAGATACAATTTTGAACAGAAAATCTAGCTAGATTTGTTAATTCATTTAAAAAACAAAATTTGTTTTTTTAAAAATAGAAATGTATAATCGAGTAGGTTTTACATGACTTAAAATATTATCAAGCCAAACTGGTTGAGAGGCCAGGCCTTGGTGTCAACACAAATCTGAATTCAAATTCTTGTCCCTTTCCTCTCTCTTCCCAATATCAAATGATTGTAAAATTGCCAGTCTTGACGACTGCATTGTTGTTGAAGGGACAGTTAAAGAAGTTGAGAAGTGAATGCAATTTATATCTAATAATTGCTTCAAGTGCTTAAGGTGTATGCTAAGAGGAATATTATAATTTTGTCCTTTTTTATAGCAAGCTTATAACAAAACACAAAAGAAACATTTGTTGAACACATACTATGAACCAGCAATTGTCCTAGAAATTAGATGAATCCAAGATGATTTAGACTTATTCTTTGCCCAGTAAATATTAAGGGAAAGACAAGTTGATAAATCCTGTGATAGGTATATAGTTTGTTGTTGTTGTTGTTACGTGCAGTCAGACCCAACTCATAGTAACCACTCGTTGGGTTTCTAAGGTAGTATCACTACAGAAGTAGATTGCCCCATCTTCCTTCTGAGGAGTGGCTGGTGAGTTTGAACTGCCAGCCTTCTGGTTAGCCTTCAGATGCCTTAGGCACTATGCTACCAGAGCTAGTAACATTAATTTGAATAGCTGCAAAATCCAATATGAAATAAAACTAATTCAGGGTGGTGGGTTTTTTGGTTTTTTATTTTTGTTTTTCTTTCTTTTCCCAAAATGTGATATAAACAAAAAATTTTGATTCAGTGTTTACATTTAAAATGGAAAAAAGATTAAAATAGCTATTGCATTTATAGAAAACATTTTATTTTAGCTTTATTATAGTTTTATTGCACTAATGCAACTTCTAAGACCTCAATTACTTCTGAAGAGCTCTTTGCAGCAGCTTAGGTTGATGAGACGAGGCTATAAAAGGCCTTTATATATTCTAGAGTTGTTACTAGAGTTTACAGTCATTTTAACTCCATTTCAGACCGTTACCTGGACAATGCTGAAGAAACACCTGTCACTGAGATGAAAACATAGACTTGAAATCTGCAAGTTCTTCAGAGCCTGCCATATTTTAATCGAGTCTCTGTTTTTTTTTAAATCCTGTTGTTAATCCTCTTTGTGGTAATTTTTCTAGAATTTGGAAATTTAACATCACCCAAAATGTTTACTGTAATCCTTATCAAAGTTCAAAGATTGAACTGTAAAACTCTTGGTTAAGAAAATTGAGAAATTTTGGATTTGAGAAAGAAAGGAAATTGATCAGGTTTCTTAATAAACTTACAAAACTTATTTTCAGCTCTCTTTATGTTCATGACAGCTGTCTAAGGGGGAACATATTAATAAGGAAAAGATGTCATTTTGCACAGGTTACGATAGCAGCAATAGCTACCACCATAGGTAGCCTTCCCATATTTTATGCCTAGAAATCTTCCCCCAACAACTTCTGTGATAAAAATGGAAACTTTCTAGACTTTCCGCTAGGTACTTAGCATACTAAGAGGAGTTCTGTTTTGTTTTTGGTACACCTTTGAAATATTCAGGCTTCTCTGATTTTATGAGAGTTGTTGACTTTTGTTTCCCATCTTGATTTCATGGACACAGAATAACTTGAATGCTTAAAGTGAAAAAAAGCAAAAAAAAAAAAAAAAACCCTTTGGGTAAACTTTGTTAACTCTACTGAGAGGATTTCTTAAGGATCCCTTATGCTTGCTTTCTATGGCCAGATATTATTAGCTCAACTAATCAGCCTTTTAATCACACAAGTATCATCAGTTCCCTCCCTCACATAGTCCTAAAATTTGTTTTTTATTTTTTCTTCAATTTTATTTTCTCTCCTGAAGTTTTGTTTTTAAAAAACTTCTCTTCTTCACTGACCTGGAACATTTTCTTGACTACCTGATCTACTTTTTCATTATGTCTCTAGTAAGAGTTACTTGCAAATCACATATACAAGAAACAAATAGATGTATATGATATAATTTCATTTGGAGAAGTACTATATATAGTTTAATGTGTGTGTGTGTGTATATATATATGTATATATATGCGCATAAGTGAATGTATATATGTATAAAAATACAATTGTCTCTTTATAATTTGTATTGATAGGCAAGCTGTGGACAAGAAGTATGAAGGTTGCTTACAACATTCTACATAAATTAGGTACAAAACAAGAACCTATGGTGCGACCTGGAGATAGGGTAAGTGCAATTTAACCTTTCATGACTGAATTCTGCTTTTAATTTTTCTCTGATAACATGTGTTCTCAGTAATGGAAGGCATGGTGAAATCAAGGGAAAAAATATTAATGGATTTTCATACAATTATGAGGGACACATATGTCCCAAATGGACTTTAATGGTAGGATTAGTGAGATGAGACCCATTTCTTCAGATTCACACATTTATGCAAGTCCCTGCAAGTGACAGCTGGGATAATAGCTTCCCAAGAAATCTGAGAGGCTGAAAATGTTGGTAGGTGATATATGACCCACAGGTCATGAAAGGTTAAATTATTGGATCATCAAAAAACATAATTTTATGTCAAAAATATACCTAGTAACACTACTACTAAATACATCTTTCCTAGCATTTACTATAAACCAAAAGTGATTATATGCAATATATCATTTAATCTTTATAACTACTCAAGAGCTAAGTTTTAGTATTTCTCCCATTTTATATACATAACACTGAGGGCTAGCAATGTTAAGTATCAAACTTATTACATGATGATATAAAACTAGTAAATGTAATACCCAACACTCATATCCATGTCTGTCATACTCCAGAGCCCATTGTCTTAGCCACGATCATATAAACACACTACTTGTATCATGGAGCTGGCAAGCAGGACAATTTCTATATTTTTATAAGCATATAATATTCACATTATATATAGTTTTTTGCAAACTACGCAACCCCTTGTACATTAGGTTCCTAAACACGCTGTGCACATTATATGTGTATGCATTATGAACGCAGGCATGTTATATGCAAAAAAATACAGTGTTTTTAAAACAGTAATTAGTGAGACAAATGTTCTTGACAGAAAATGGTTGCTACTGTTCCTTTCTCGGTGTTAAATTTCTTTATAAAGGCCATAGTCTTTCATTAGAAAGCAAATTTTTATTTCATTTTTACTGGAATCTGGTAATTTAGAGAGGACAGGTATTGGCATTTCCATTTTACAGTTAGACTCAGAACAGATAAGAATGTTGTCCAAGCTTGCCATACCAATGTAGATGTGAGGCTGGCTATAGAACCCAGTTTCTTGTCTTCAAATATAGTACCTCTTTTACTGCATGTTGTTAAGTATCTTAGAGGACCCACGACTGGGTAATCTTACCTGCACCCAAAGGATTCCACATGAATTCTTTAAAAATATTTGAGTACCATATACCATTGGAAACATGAGCTATGATTACATAAGAGATATTATAAAGACATTGACCCATGGGGGAATTGTTAAAGTTTACTGCCAGCTCCAGGATTTCTATGATTCACTGATTCTTTCTAAATTTTTTATTGAATAACTTTGACTCTAGCTTTTGGTAGCATAAAGGAGCTCTGGTAGCATAGTGCCTAAAAGCACTTGACTGCTAACCAGAAGGCTGGTGGTTCAAACCCACCAGCCACTCCTCGGAAGGAAGGTTGGGCAATCCTACTTCCATAGTGATACTGCGTCAGAAACCCAAGGAGGGGTCGCTATGAGTCGGGGCCGACTCGACGGCACATAACAACAACAACAACAACAACAACTAGCTTTTGAAAGGCAATTGCTGAGTAATATTTTCCATATTGTTGGATATGTTCCATATGGATCATAAGTTGATCCATAGTGTTGATAGTTTCTTAAAAATTTTATTTGTAGTATGACCTCCAATCAAAACCTGATGCCTGTGAGTCAGTTCTGACTCATAGTGACCCAGATTCTTGAAATTCCTGTACAATAATAATTGCAAAATAAAACATTGTGCTCAACTAACATATAGCAAAGAAGATGGTGGATACAATTTTGATAGAATACAATATGTAATGGGATTTTTAACGGGTTGGCTAGGTTTGTGTATGGAGGCTACTTTTCTTAATTTTTCTTTAAACTGTTCATGTGGTTAGCACTTGGCACTTGTGTCTGAATAATTAATAAATAAGCACACATAATTATAGTATTTAGGTGACAGAAACCTGCTGTTGCAATAAATGGGATTCTTATTCTCTTTGAAAATCATTTTTAATAAAATAAAATTTTCCCCAAAATAATGAACACTTTTCATGTGGATGGCTTCTGTTAATGCAATTTGGAAAATACATCTTGGTCTTTGGAAAAGATATTTATAATGTCTAAAACTAAATAGTCAGATATTGTAGGGAGGAGCTATGGAAGATATAAAGATACATGGCACGTGAGGCCTGCCTTTGGAAGGCTGCGTATTAAAAACAATGTAAAGCCACAATAATAATAGCTTTCATATAGACTGGAAAATGTTAAAGGCCCCTTAAAATAAATACTAAGAGACACACTGAGCTGTTTGGAAGAAGAAAACTGATTTTCATTTTGGGGAGCCTCTGAGAATCTGAGAAGGCTTCTCAGGAGGAGATTAACATGTCCACCCTTGGTCAGGTAATAGGAAATAGCATGAAAAAGACAAGTCTATGGTGGGCAAAAGCCATTCACCTGGCTTGTAGAGCTGAATATGTGAAGATCAGTACAATATGTGAAGATCAGTAGAAGGAGAATTGAAGAGGTAAATTGGAATGAGATAAACAAGAAATGCCTTAATGCAAATCTCAGTGGTGTGTCTTTCAGCTCCTAATTTGCTGCCAGCTATTCTACTGGGTACGATGAAAAATCAAGGGAATACACAGAGAATTGTTAAAAGAAACCTGAGATTGCAGATGTATAAAAATTCTGTATCTGAACATTTTTATAGTATTGTACTGTGATTACTCTGGAGTCTATCAATAAAACAGGATTAATGGCTGATTCACATATAAAAGGAAACCTTAATAAGAATGATTTAAGTGCAAATGTCTTTAAAACAAATTGTAAAACACAAAAGAAAAAAAAAAAACCTTGCACTTGAAAGTCTAAAAGAGCATTGCTTCAATTATAGAGAAATTAAATGTTTGTTATGGCTGAGTGATGAACATTATTATATTATATAAATATTTTACACAGAGTTCTAACTCTAGAACCATAATGATACCCTATCCCCTGAAGTTAATACTGCAGCTCTCTTTTACTAACAATATTCCAGTTAGGTTTTAATGTGAAGCAAAACATGAGTTTGTCAACTTAATTATATAACTTTATGATTCATTTTTTCTTTTCAAAGGAATGCAAAGGAGATATATATATAATGATATGTTTTGAAGCAGAAGCTTTTGTTTAGTGAATTTTCACCTTATTTTAAAGTAAATATATTCCCCTAACATCAGGAATGCCATATGTATTTTCTAAACTAAACAAAATTTAATTTTGTTTCCACCAATTGTTTATGTTGTAAAATTGTCTACTTGATCAACTTTATGATATAGCCTGCTCCCTTCTCAATACTACCTGAATCTTTTGAGACCAATCCTCTTATTTAGATATTGGGATAATTAGATGATCTTATTCATCTGTGTGTGACAGAATCAATAACTTCTAGTTAGGACATTTTTTTGGGGGAAAAAAAGTTAAATTCTAGAATGAAGTAATGCAAAAATAGTACATACATTTTAAATCATGATTTTATCTACTTATGAAAACATGCCAAAGTTAACTAACCATAAGGTCAAGAGTAACACTAATGCTAATGCAGCACACCAGAGGAATTCAGCGTAAAAATAGAAGCAAAGTTCCACAGAGCATAATGAGGAATCCAGAAATAGGCCTGTCTATTAAAAGTTTATATCATAAAGGAAGCTTTCTAAAATGAGAGACTAAAGAAGGATTACTTGATAAGTAGCATTGGGTAACAATGGAGCAAGGTTGGATAATACGTTCAATTAGCTACACAGCAAATACTAACTAAATTAACTCCAGATGACTTAAGTGGTCCACAATTTTGAAAGTCTAGACAAATTGGATGAAAGATTTGTTAAACAATTGGCGATAATATGAAAGAAAAGTTTGGCAAATTTACATATAAACATTAAATGTCCATACAAATAAAAATAAAAAAGAAAATACACCCAGAAGTATTTGCATCAAATATGGCAAATATAGCAAAGAGTTAAAATTATCAAATATATAAAAAATATATGTTTCAGTTTTAGGAAAAATGTGAAATGAAAAACAGTTCTGTGGGGAATAATAATATAAACAGTGCAATGGAAATGGTTTAAATTAGCTACACTTCTACAACTGTATGATTAATGTTATTATTTTGGACTAGTTTTTCTACTATTTAAGAATTTTTTTTTTTTTTTTTTTAATTGTGCTTCAGGTGCAAATTCACAGAGCAGAATTTGTTTTACATTCAACTGCTATTTAGGAATTCTTAACAGAAGCTAAGATAGATGGGTGGGATGGGTGTATATGTGTATTTACATATATATTTACCTCTAAGTATATATATATATACACACACACATATATATACATATGTACATATATATACATACATACACACATGCATGCAGATATTCATGAATAAAGCAGAAAGCGAAAACAGCATGTGCAACATTTTTATCTAATACTGCTACTATTACCAGTACTAATAATTAATATACTACTAGCAGTAACTGTTATGAATGCGTACTTTGTGCCAGGCATAATGCAAAGCTTTATCATATACGTTCTCTCATTTGACCTTCACCACAACACTCAAATGTAGGTTTTATTATTGCTCTCATTTTCAGATAAGAAAATGAAGGCTTAGAGAAGTTAAAACTGCCTATAAACACAAAGCTAAACATTGGCATGGGATCTGAGTTGAGTTCTGTCTGAATCTAGCTCCCAAGATACACAGCCTTCTTCTTACCAAAGAACCTAATAAAGTGAGGAAGTCTATATATAGAAATATAAGGGAGTATTCATAAAGCTTAGTGATAAACAAAATAATATGTACACTATAGTTTCATTTATGTAAAGCAAATATATAGATATGGAATATAATAAACAAAAGTAAGATAGTTGTATTCTGGTAACAGTATTACAGGTGACTATTTTTAATATTTTTGCTCCTCCCATAAGTAAAAGAAAAAGCATATGTGATTTATTAAAGCACATCTTACTAAAATGTGTTTTTAAATAGAGCTCCTAATTTTTCATGGATAAGGCACTTGACTGCTAATTGGAAGGTCAGCAGTTCAAACCCACCAGCTGCTCAGAGGAAGGAAAATGGGCAATTTACTTCCATAAAGATTTACAGCCTCTGAAACCCAATGGGCGTTGCTGTGAGTCAGAAAAGACTCCATGGCAGTGAGATTTTTGAGCTCTGGTAGCGTAGTGCCTAAGGCATTTGACTGCTAACCAGAAGGCTGGCAGTTCAAACCCGTCAGCTACTCCGGGAAAGGAAGGTTGGGCAATCTACTTCCATAGTGATACTGCATCGGAAACCCAAGGAGGGGTCACTATCCCACTTGATGGCAGTGAGTATTCTTATTTAAATTTTTAACCCCAGTGCCTGTGGAAAGTTAAATCCTTTAAAGATATTTATATGAAACAGAATATAACATGTAACATGTTAACATATTGGAAAGCTTTTAGTAGTAAAATGTTTTCATAAGAACTGAGAAAACTGAATTTCATCAAGTGCCCTAGACAGCCTGTGATGCATCTCTTGTCTTTGTTTTCTTGGGTTTCTGTCTGTTTCAGGTAGCACTGGTATTTCCTAACAACGACCCTGCTGCTTTCATGGTAGCATTTTACGGCTGCTTACTTGCTGAAGTTGTTCCTGTCCCCATTGAAGTGCCACTTACAAGAAAGGTAAAGAATACATAATTTCATTAAAGCCTGTTAAAGAGAAATGACAGGTTCCATAGCAATTTCATGTTCCGTTATCAAGTAATCGGGCTTCCAACAGATGCATTCCATTTGACCCCTTGCTGAGAATTTGCATTTCCACCCCAGATCTACTGAACCAGAATATCTATCTACATTTTAACAAGATCTCCTGGTGATTCCTATAGATCAGGTGATCAGAGGAACTGGTTCGAAGCCCTGGAAGTGAGAATGTGCAGACTACAGTTTTTAAAATGGGTTTTCATCTCAACTGGAGATGGATCAAGATGCACTGAAATTTTTTAGGTGTTTCTGAGACTTTATATATGTTCTCATCCGTTATCTCAGTAAAGGGAACAGCTATTAGCATACACAGCATGGCATAACTGCAGGATTCACCAGGAGGGACTTCCCAGAGCCAGAGTTTATGTTTATTTGATAACAGAACATGGAGCTAAGTAATCTCAGTCAGTAAAGCAAGCATTGGAGTAACTCATTTCTTGGTATCATGTACACTACAGATCTGGATTAATGGTGGATTTCTCTTTCTTTCTCTTTCTTCCTCTCTATCTTTGGTCTTCTTTCCTTTTTTTTTTTTTTTGTAATAATGGTTGCTGCTTTTGTTTAGATGTTTTGATGTTATCAGGTCTCAGGCAAAGGCTCCACCTATGATACATCATATCTTATTCTATAATTCTGATAAACAACTAAACTTGCTGTTAGCATTATAGTTTAGTTAACTAAAAGGAAATGAATACTGCACATACACTAAACCTGCCCCCCCTCCAAAAAAAACAAACCCTTTATTGTCCACTCAGTTCTGACTCGTAGCAACTCTATAGGACAGAGTAGAATTGCCCCAGAGGATTTCCATGGGTGTGTTCTTTAAAAAGGGAGCTCTGGTGGCATAGTGCCTAAGGCATTTGGCTGCTAACCAGAAGGCTGGTGGTTCAAACCCACCAGCCACTCCTCAGAAGGAAGATGGGGCAATCTACTTCCATAGAGATACTACCTCAGAAACCCAAGGAGGGGTCTCTATGAGTCGGATCCAACTCCACGGCAGTGAGTTTGGTTTTTCAGTTTTATTCTTTAAGAAAGTAGACTGCCACATCTTTCTCCCACGGAGCCATTGGTGAGTTCTGACCACCAGCCTTTCAGTTAGCAGCGAAGCACTTAACCACTATGCCACCAAAGCTCCTTGCACATGTACTACATGTAATGTCAATTTCTTAATCTATACAAATGATTTGTTCATCTGTAGTGCATAGTTACAGTAACTTTAAAAACAAACAAGGGGTCAACAAAAGGGAGAAAATATTAGTAGAGTTATTATTGGCACAACTGAAGACAGTCTGATCTTGTGGAAAGGAGACAGAACTGACAGCCATAGAGAATGGATCTTGTCCCAAATTTGTCACTATATAGCTTTGGACAGTGCACTTAAATTGTCTAGACTTCATTTAACACATCTTTAATGAGCAAATTGTTTGGGAGGACTCTATTTTGTGTGTGTGTGATTTGGGTAAAAGTTTACAGAACAAATTCATTTTCCATGCAGCAGTTCATGCACATTTTGTCTTATGACATTGACTGCAACTCCCTATAGTATAACAGCTCTCTTCCCACTTCCTTCCCATAGTTACCTCTTCCTTGTGTCCTTCCTTCCAATGCACTACCCACACCCCAGCTGTCTTCCTGTACAAACACTGTTCTTCTGTTCTCCTGTGATTGATTGCTCCAAGTAGTGGATCTACCTGATGTAAATGTTCACTCCATATGCCTGTCTGTTGTTTGGCTGGAAGCCATAGGAATGAGTTCAGTTCCAGACTTGAAGGGTGGCTAGGGGCCATAGTCTCAGATGTCTCATCAGGCTCTTTCAGACCAGCAAACCTGGGTGGGTTTTTTTTTTTTTTTTTTTTTAATGATTTTGAGTTTTGTTCCACATTGTCCTTGTTTGGGATGACTCTTACAGCTCTAAAATGGGATGGTTACATGCATCCCAGGCTAAGAAAGTTTCCAAAGAAACTTTAAATTGTCTTTGTGGCTACTCTATTAAAATGTGTTGATGTGATATTGAAGATGACCTTCTGCCACCACTAAGAACACATCATGAGTAAGTAGTTGTACTTCATGGTCCATTCAGGTTTTACAGTAACATTTCAAACTATATTCCTTGAAGAGAAGAGAATTTGGGTTTCCTTTTGAAAATGGAGGGAAATTGATGGCAGTTTCCGTTTCCTCTGTATAGAACATATAGAGAGGAATGTTCTACTTGTCTGCCTCTTAAGGCAGGAGCCTCTTGGTCTGTTCATAGGCATATGCCAGGTGAGGCTTTAGGTGACCTTAGGAAGGAGAGAACCTTGTGGTTCCCCTTACCTCTGAGCTCTTCTTTGATTTAGGCTTAAGGTGCAGTGTGGGCTCTTCTGGTGCATTGATACTTTGAGAGAGATCTCTGATTTCTGCATGAGTTTGCTGCCATTGTTCCCCATGTGGATTAACCAGTTACCAGTTGGCATCAAGTCAATTCCAACTCATGGTGACCCCATGTAAGTCAGACTGGAACTGTGTCCTATGGGGTTTTCAGTGGCTGAATTGTTCAGAGCAGATCAGCAGGCTTTTCTTCCAAGGTGCCTCTGGGTAGACTTGAACCTCTAACCTTTTGGTTAGCAGCCAAGCATGTGTTAACTGTTCGCATCACCAGGGACTTGATGCAGATTAGACATGCTTTAAAGTGTTTGCTCATCTGGCTGAGTTCTATGATCTTCACAATAATTGGGAAGACACACTGGACAAATTTGGAAATTTACTAAACATGATAGGTGTGCTTTCTGTATTTTTCTAGTGAACATGAATCTTAAAATCAAATAAAAATATGATGTTCTTCTTTGATTTGTACTTAATGCAAAGGATAGAGCCTCTCTAGAAATTAAAAAAAAAAAAAAAAAAAGGACTGCTCACCGTAATTGAAGTCTTATGTATTCCTAAGCAATAGAATGAAAATTATAATTTGGAGAAATTTATAGGCTAATAAGTATGTGGAGACTAGATCTTAAATCAGTGGATCAATAAGTCCACACAAAAATATTTACTCTCGTTATTACTAATAACTCACTCCTCACTTAACCAACATGTTGTTGTTGTTGTTGTTGTTGTTATGTGCCGTCGAGTCGGCCCCGACTCATAGCGACCCCTCCTTGGGTTTCCGAGGCAGTATCACTACGGAAGTAGGATTGCCCAACCTTCCTTCCGAGGAGTGGCTGGTGGGTTTGAACCGCCAGCCGTCTGATTAGCAGGCAAGTGTCTTAGCCACTATGCTACCAGAGCTCCCCTTAACCAACATAGTTAGGTTAAAAAACAGGCTGTTATGTGAACATCAGCATTATATGAAAATGAAGGATGACTACATGATTATACATGCTGCCATCAAATCAATGCCAACTCATAGTGATCCCCATTAGGTTTCCAAGGCTATAAATCCTTATAGACATAGATTGCCTCATTTTCTTCCTCTGGAGCAGCTGGTGGGTTTGAACCACCGACCTGGTTAGCAGCCAAATGACTAACTTACTACGCCATCAGAGCTCCTTATACATTATTATATAGCTACCACATTACATCATTACATACTGTCCGAACCCCTGAAAATCTTGGCCAAGCCAAGTTGACACATAACCTTAAACATCACAGCCAGCATTACTCTCACCTCCCCCCTCATAATTTATTACTGCCAAACATACATCATTCATGCACAAAACAGTTGTATATAGATTTTTTGCTAATGTTGTAAATGCAGAATGTTAAATAACAAGATAATTGATAAGTGAGGAGTAGATACAGTAATATGGCATATATTTTAACAGTTATTTATGTTTTGACCATCAAATATATTATTTAGTTGTGTCTATTTTAAATTTATTATTTGGTATCTTACAAATTAGGGCCAGTTCTCATAATAAAATCATTTGAATGAAAAATGTAAGTGTAGTTTTTCTGAAGAGTGTATCTGTGCCACTTTCTGATTGATAGGAATGTGATGCTGTTATCTGAAAAGGTAGAGACGTAATTTTGAATACCTCCCATGTAGAAATGTAAAGGAAAAAAAATTCAACTTGGTAGTCACTTGGGCCATTATGTCATTCACCTTAACACATTTTTTTAGAGTGCCTTGAAATCGTGAAGTTAAATACTTTTGGATTGCGAGCAGTAAAGATGTAAGCAGTTAATTTAAAATGCACTAGAAGTCTTTCTAATTCTGTGTAAATGTTAAATTATAACAATAACGATTGATGGAAGGGAAAGTGCTTTGCCTTTGGAATATGCTTTTTTCTGTCATACCAGGACCAGACAATCCCATTTGCTAAAAAGAACCCTTAGTGGTTGAGGAGGGAGCTCTGGTAGCATAGTGGCTAAGACACTTGCCTGCTAACCAGACGGCCGGCGATTCAAACCTACCAGCCACTCCTCGGAAGGAAGGTTGGGCAATTCTACTTCCGTAGTGATACTGCCTCGGAAACCCAAGGAGGGGTCTCTATGAGTCGGGTTTGACTCGACGGCACATAACAACAACAACAATTGGTCGAGGAGAGTCTTTGGTTTAATGCGTGCAGTGCAGGAATTACAGTGGAAACATTGAGCTGGAATAGTTTGTGAAAAGTTGCAGTAGTAACTCTTTCACTTGGTCATAATGTAGTGGATGTGAACGTGGTGGCAGAGGGATTAAGAACTATATGGAAGCCATTATACAATGGCCAGGATTTTTCATTTAATCCTTGTTGGTTTTTTGGTTACTTGTCTGCATGTCTTAAGTGTCATAGGCTGCAAATTGCACAAGTGGTGAGGATGATGGGAAGCCAAGAATGACCACCTGCTCTGTAAGTCTGGACCCTCCCAGGACACATTAAAATAGGGAGCATGGCCATGTGTGTCATGGAGAGAGTTTCCACTCAGTGACTTCTAGTACTTGTTACTCTCATAACCTAGGGACCAACCCCTCCAGAGAATTCAGAAGAACAGGGGCTCAAGTTCTTTTCTTGCCCTGACTTTACGAGAACTTTTTTTGATGGGAAAACATAACTGTAAGATTACTTTACTTAGAGGTATTTCAGATGATGCACGAATCTGTGCATTGTGCCTCGGACACTGTAACTATAGAGTATAGTGGTTCATTAGTCTTAAAGAACTAGTTTTAAAATAAAACAATAAATTTTCAGGTATGAGTTAAAAATGGGGTAAGATGTGCATATGAATAAAGAAGATGAAGTTTGGGAATCTTTAGTATGTAGTTTCTCTGTCTACCAGTTCCATGGCTTCTAGGATTATATGAAAATAAAGAGTCTAAAGAGAATCAAATTCTCTAAATCCTAAATATAGTTTAATAAGCCTACCTGAGCAATTTAGTCTCCATATACCTTTACTTATTCTCTAATTCCTGACGTGAAAAGAAAACTCTTAAAACTCTTACTTCCCTTACTGTTGTTAGCTGTTGAGTTGCTGCCGACTCATGGTGATGCCGCGCACAATGGAATGAAACGCTAGCCAGTCCTGTGCCATCCCACTGACTGGTTGCAGATCTGACCATTGTCATCCATGGGGTTTTCACTGACTGATTTTTGGAAGCAGATCTGGAGGTCATTCTTCCTGTTCTTAGTCTGGAAGCTCTGCTGAAGCCTATTCAGCATCAAAACAACATGTAAACCTCAACTAACAGAAGGGTGGTGGCCAGATCCCTTGCTTGGGAAGAGAGATTTCTGCCACTGAACTGCCAAGCTGCAAATAGTTAATGCACTTGCCTACTAACCAAAAGATTGGCAATCTATGTCCACCTAGAGATACAGCAAGGATGTCTGGTGGCATGGTGAGTAGGAAGGCATTTGGCTGCTAACCAGAAGGTCAACAGTTCACACCTAGCATCTGCTCTGTGGCAGGAAGATGAGGCAATTTACTTCCGTAAAGATTTACAGCCTTTGGAAACCCAGTTGGGGTTGCTATGACTCAGAATCAACTCAACAGCAGTGAGTTTGATTTGTTTGAGAGGCACATCAGAAGAAATCCCTGGTGATCTACTTCTGAAAAACTCAGCAATTGGGGAAAAAAAAAAAAAAAAAAACATGAAGCACAGTTCTAATGGAATTGGAATCAACCTGATGACTACTGGTTACTAGTTACATTTTCCCATAAGGGATTCATATTAGGAGAAATTGACATTCCTGTGATAGTTTGGTTGAGGAGCAAAGATGGGGAAAGTAGATCTAGCCCCTTGTCTGTGACACTTGAGTGCTTCATTGTAGAACTGAAAAAATGTAAAACCTACCATTGTCACTCTCTCTTTTAAGATGATTGAGCTTGTCTCTTGATACCAAACTGTCAACAGAGTGGATTTGTCAACCTTTGAAAATAGGCTAAGCCAAAATTTCCCTTCTGAGGAATACAAGCATCTGGTATTTAAATCTGGATGGGAAAATAATGCCAATACAAAGAAACAGTTAGCAAGGTTATTAAAAGAGGGTACTGGATTATACATATTCTAAGTATAATAAAAATGAAAAGGAAGATTGAGTCTGAGGCCTGAGGAGTCAGGAGACACCCCCAGGGCCTGGTTCATTTTCCTTGGGCTGTTCTGTGTGTGGCTGAGCACTAGTGGCAGGGCAGCCTGGGCACAGAGGGAGTCACTGCCCCCTAGTGGTGTAACTTCAGGGGGAAGGTCTCTCTCCTACATCTATGGAAATTACCTTTTGTTTCTTTAGAATTCTAAGATATAATTAATTTGCTTGCTTTGATAAAGGTTTTTATGTTCTGTTAAACTGAAATATCTCTTGAAGGAATAATGAAGGAAAGAAAGGGAAAGGGTACTATTGAAGAAAGGAGTGGCTGCCACTCAGCTTTGAGGAGGGCTGCTCTAGAGTCAACTCATCAAGCTGAAGTATATATATATTGGCATGATGATGATATGATCGGGGTCTAGTGGACAGGGCAATATATGTGTACTTATGTGTGGTGTGTGTATTTGGGATGAAACAAGATTGACCAAATGTTGATGATTATTGAAGCTAGATGATGGATACATGAGATTTCTTTCCACTCTATCTCTGAAGGAACCCTGGTGGGACAGTGATTAGCTGCTAACCAGAAGGTTGGTGGTTCAAATCCAACAGCCATTCTGTGGGAGAAAGATGTTGCAGTCTGCTTCTGTAAAGATTAGAGCCTTAGAAATTCTATGGACCAGTTATTCTCTGTCCTGTAGGGTCGCTATGAATTGGAATTGACTTGGTAGCAATGGGTCTGTCTTTGTGTGTACTTAAGAATTGCCGTTGTAAAGAAAAATTAAAATTAATTGGCAAAGGAACATTAAGTGGACACATTTTATCTTTGTAATGATAAGGATAATCTTCTGTGTCAAATATCCTCTACTGAGGCTAGTTATATTACTATAAACATTTTTAAAGTTACTGTTAGTCTGCATTGTATTTTGTGTTGATGTTGCAAAGTAGTGCATTTAAAGTTCATCTTTCCATTCCATTACATATTTAGCTTACACTGCCTCCTAAGAACTAAGTCAGCACTTTGAGTAGGCAAGGAATGAAATTGGATGAATACCAGCTAGTAGTTTGGGGGCCACAAATACAGAATGAGTTCATGAGAGATGACTTTCTATGAACTTACTTTACATTTATTAGAGAGAAAATCCTTTTTATGAACATGATGGATGCATTCTGATGGAGAGACTTGGATAGAAGTGGGAGACATAATGGTATAATGACATGTCTATAGTGGCCTGCTTAATGTGATTCTCGAGAAGTTATTGACAGACTAGCTACTTATAAGGAGAGATTTTCTAGAAAGTGCATAATTAGCTAACTTGATTTTTGAAGAAAGATTGAAAATGAGAGAAAGATTTGAACTTAAGGTTCGTCCATCTTTGCTTTAAAAGCAAAAATGAGTCATTAAAGAGTTTTTTTTATAGAGGAATTGTCAGCGATCCTTGACCTCAGAAGTACTTCAGGGATGTTTTGGTTACTTATTGCTGCTCTAACAGAAAATACCACAGGTGGATGGCTATAACAAGCAGTCATTTATTTATTTATTTATTTATTTATTTTTATTTTTATTGT
>NW_006921858.1:2920951-2935970 GCF_000298275.1 Orycteropus afer afer | reverse complement strand
AAGATTGCTTTCATCAGGCAGTGAGTTCCATGAAAGATGACATTTTCCTTTGCTTTAGATGCCAGTATGTCCAGGGTTTCAATCATTCAGCAATTATTTGTTGAGAGTGTCTATATATACCAGGCTTTGTGCTTGACACTGGGTTAAATAGCTTGTTATGCATTTATTTAATTACAAGCATGATAGGTGCCATGAAGGAGATGACAGGGTGCTCTAAGAGCAAGTAATGAGGGGCAGGGAAGGGAACCCAACTAAAATGCAGAGGGTATGGGGGAGTGGGCAGAGTCTCTTTTTGGAAAGCTGACATTTGACTGGATCTCTGAAGAATGAATAGGAATTTTCTAGGTGCCAGAGATGAAAAGCTCATTCCAGGCAGCAGGTGTGAAGGATAAATTTCATGCTAAATTGCAACATTGTGTTCCTAATTATTCGCCTTCTCATGCGGTTCCTAATCTCTTCTTTTATATTCTAAGAGTTTTATTTTTCTTTTTTTGGTGTATATGTGATTGTACCACTTTAGGAATTAAATCAAGTACAGATTATCAGAAGTCAGCCATCAGGAGACGGCAGTGCTTATTAAAGTTGGAGTATTGTACCTACTCTTTGGCATCTGTGGAAACTGGAGTGACTTGGCCTCCTTTGCTACATCATCGACCTCTTGGGTCAGGTCATAGTGATTTAATCATGCAGTGTTCTCTCTCCTGCAGAACATGAGCCATCCCACTGGCCTGGCCTGCTGTTTCTAGAGAATTTACATTATTCTTAGCAGAAAAAAAAAGTTTACTGAAAGCAGTAGTTATGAGTAACTCTGACTCTAAATCATTTCAAGGTCTTGTTATAGACAATTACAGTGTGTACCTTCTGACTCAGCCCTGAAACTATATGCTCATAAAAGAAACTCTTTTTTGCTGCTACAGCTGATCCATTTACAGAACCTCTGCTCCTTCACTTTATTTGGTAATGATATTTGGTAATGTGCTACTCAAATTCAAAGTCAAGTAACTGATTTCCCCATGAAAATGTAATTATTATATCTGTGCTTGAAAACATTATTACTTGAAGGAGAAGTACAATGAGATGTCCCTGAAATAGGGGACATTCCCATCTGCTGAGCCCCAGACATCTCTCTTCTGAGGGTTGCATGGGGTGTGCAGCTTAGGATGTTGACAGCGCAGTGGTCCTATGGGTTGGTGAGTTACTTTCAAATGGCCCATCTAGATTGAGAACTCCACATAAAGAAGTATATTTTTCACTGTAGACTTAAGTACATAATAAGGAAAGCATGAAATAAACATTTAAAAGACTATAGCTTTGTTAATGCTGCTGAATCAACCCAGGTAAAAATCCCACAACTTTCTTTCATGTGTTTTCCATGAGCAAGGGACAGATTGGTCAGAGAGTTGGTAAACTGGGCCTTTGTTCCCACTTGAGTGGTTTACTAGGTTATTGTGAGTTCACACCCTGCTACACAGAGGTGTCTATGAACTGTGTACAGGTGACCCATTCACTGTAAGTGATGACATTTCAGTTCTAGGAATTCTTGTTATTTCAGGACTTTCATTTTATTTGTAGCCAATGTAGTCAGTGTCACTGGTGGGAAGGAAGGAAAGCTAAGTGATCCCACCTGACTACTTGTCTGGCTTCCTATGGAACAAAGTTTGGCACAATTTGATATAATCATTAACATAATTCACCACAGCCAAGTCACACACAGCTTGTAGCAACACTAGCTGAGGATAGTTCAGGTATGACAAGTTGCGGGTTAGTAATTTGGTGGCTCCTTGTCCTTTACATGTCACCAGAGTCAGTGTGGTAGAGCAGTGGCCCACTCTATGTCATATTTCATTGAGATATGACATACAGCCTACGTGTGAGGAAAAAGGTCACCCGGGCCCTCATTTCTGTGGTTGAGACTGGCTTATGTCTGGTATACCAATGTTAGATGTAGTCATGTACATTATAGGTCTTTGCTTTGAGTATTTTGAAAATCAAGTCCTTGGTATTAGTATGTTAGGCACGAAGAGATTTTCTTGTACACTTCCTGTTCTCTACAGTGATTATGTTTATCACACTTGTAGTCTTCTAGAACTGGAGAAAAATAAAATAGCAACCTTTTACTGAGACTTAATTAAATACCAGTCATTGAGTTAAACACTTTACATGCACTATTCTAATTTGTTCCTCACAACAAATATATGGGACAGTTATTCTTTTTACTCCCATCTTACAAATGAGGAAACTAAGTCTGAGCAAATTATCTGTTCAAGATCATATAGCTAGCAAGTGTCAGGGCTAGAATTTTGTCCTAGTTCTGCAGACTTTGAGTCTATGTCCTGAGTTACGAGTTGTTCTGGAGGAGGAAAAGGACTTAGAGAAGTTAGTTCACTTCCCCACTCCCTGATGGCGAGGTAGTGTTTTTGCCAGGTGTAGAGCCCTGATCTTGTATTTCTAACTATTCTTTCTTTGTTGTCTTCTCTCAGGATGCAGGAAGCCAACAAATAGGTTTCTTGCTTGGGAGCTGTGGAGTTACTGTAGCCTTGACTAGTGATGCTTGCCATAAAGGACTACCAAAAAGCCCAACAGGAGAAATACCACAGTTTAAAGGTAAGCCAAAGAGCTCTTGAGAAGTCACTACTTCTAAGTTCCTTAGGTCAGAGATACTGGCTCTTCATTTTCAGAAGAGTGTACTATCTTGTAAAAACCCTGGTGTCACAATGATTAAGCACTTAGCTGCTAACTGAAATGTTGGCACTTCAAACCCCACAACCAGAAAGATATGCCAATCTGCTTCCATAAAGATCACAGCCTTGGGAACCCTATGGGTCAGTCCTACTCCGTCCTTATAGAGTCACTATGAGTTGGAATTTAATGGCAGTGGGTTTGGTTTTTGGTGTACTATATTGCACCAATACCAAGGCACACATTTTTTTCACATTTAGCATTTCTGAAATCAGGACAGGTCTTAAAATGTATGGTGTGACACAATTTAACTGGCAGTGGTTCACAGTTATCTTTTTGTTGGTGTTATCTTAGATTTGATGAAATATGGAAACTCCAAAGATTTAATATAACTTGAAATGTTGTTGGAAAGTATACCTCATCAATGGAGATAAATAACTTCTTTTTCAAGGCTTTTTAAAAAATGTTTGCTGTTTGCATATATGACTTTTGGGTGCTAACTTAAAAGCAATTTCTCATTTATCTCCAAGGTTGGCCAAAGCTATTATGGTTTGTCACAGAGTCTAAACATCTCTCTAAACCTCCTCGAGATTGGTTCCCTCATATTAAGGATGCAAATAATGACACTGCTTATATTGAGGTATGTGTAGCATGATCTACTCCCATGGGAGCTCTGGTGGCGTAGTGCCTAAGGCATTTGACTGCTAACCAAAAGGCTTGTGTGGTTCAGAAGGAAGATTGGGCAGTCTATTTCTGTAGTGATACTGCCTCGGAAACCCAAGGAGGTGTGGCTGTGAGTCAGATCTGAGTCCACGGCAGTGAGTTTGGTTTTTGTTTTGTTTTTTTTGATGTACATTGGAAATTAACATGCTTTTGTGATGGTTACACAAGCTTCATTATTAAAGAATCTAGAGCATCTTAAATGACTAAGAGAAACTGATAGATGTGTACCAATTATTTTGTTGCCTCTCAGTACCACTTTTTCAAATATTTTCTCTCTCCTTTTAGTATAAAACGTGTAAGGATGGAAGTGTACTTGGGGTGACTGTGACAAGAATTGCACTACTAACCCACTGCCAAGCCCTTACACAAGCTTGTGGCTACACAGAAGGTATGGACAGACCTCCTTTTCCCTTCAGCAGTGCCAGGTTGTGTTCTTTACAAGACCATGACTCCTTGTGATGTTGGTTCTGTTAAGTGTTGTATTAGCTAGGGATGTTTTAATGGAGAAACCATGTCATCTCTAGTAATAACAGTAAAAGTAGTATTAAGCTTATGCCTAATTCAATGAAATGTTAAATTATTGAAGTTTTTTGTTACTTTTTTGTTAGTTAATACCATGGATGATTAAACCTGGCTTTACATTTTTTAAAAAAATGTATCGTCAGGCAGCTTTTTTTTTTTTTTTAAAAAAAAAAAGGCCCACTTTATGGGAAGAGAGCTGTTACATTGTGGGGACTGCAATCAATGTCATGAAACAAAATGTATATGAACTGTTGTATGAAAATGAGTTTGCTCTGTAAACTTTTACCCAAATCACAATTAAAAAAAAAGAGAGAAAAAACATGCCCTGCTTCAGCCTACCTCATACGAATTGAATTAGTCTCCGAGATGGTGTCATGAGCTCCCCAGTTGGTGGGCTACCACAGTTGAGAATAATGGTTTTCACCCATATTTTTTTTTCCCCTGCATAGGATGATTATGGAAGAAAAGAGAGTGACTGGGAAGTAATTGTGCTAACAGCACTGAATTAGGTACATAACAGGAAGGGTCAGACCACTTCTGGCTTGAAGTTTCTGTGACCGACTTCCCGTATTGTCATTGTGCCCCAATAGTCCACTTTCAGCACTGGCCTCACTTTCTGGTACCTGAGGATTCTTTTGGTGACACTCTGTCATTCCACTTTAGAAGGAAATGCTTTGGCTTTTCTTTTTCGTACTCATTCTCATTCACTTTCTTTCCTTGGGCTCTGGTCATCTCCCTTCTTAAAATAATACATTTGTCTTGTGGAAGTGTTCAATAATGTTTGGTCTCTGGGCTAGCTTACAGACACTTCCACACATTCTAATCATCCTCCTCATCTTATTGGTCAGTGTGTTTCATTTTTAATTTGAACATTTCTTGCAACCTCATGACATGTATTCCTTGCTCTTATTTCTTGAAGGTGCAGGGTTGTCACTTGTGGGAGTTGAAGAGGCAATATATATATATTCACATCTTATTTATCTATTGTTTAAAAAATACTTTTAAAATAGAATATAGGCTGTTCCCTTTTTTTTTTTTTTTTTTTTAAAGTCCCCCTGCATGTCCACCTTCATATGTTAATCTTTGAAGGGGAGGTAAAGGACACAATACTAATCCTTTGAGGAGCATTGCAAGAATGAACAAGTAAGCATGTAAGATGCAGCCTTGGTAAATACCTGGGGAGTTCAGTGTCAGGCAGCATTGGAGCATATAAATGGGCAGCTGAAGTACAAAACCTTAGTTGATAAGACTTCAGGAGAAAGTTTTGCATTGTTCCTGGCTGGATCTCTGGTTTGCTTCCACATTCTGTGATAATAATTACCTGCAACTATATATTTTTAGCTTGGAACTAACGCACCCAATTGAAAATATCATTTCTCTTTATCTTCCCCTTTTCAGAGGTTTATTTTCTGTTTTCCCTTTTCTATAATTTTTGAATACTCTTATATTCATATCTTTCCAAATTCCCTTTACTTTCTTTCCTATCCCATAGTCACCTTTAAAGACTTCTGCTAGTTGAGTGCCTAAGGCATCTGACTGCTAACCAGAAGGTTGGTAGTTCAAACCCACCAGCCACTCTGTCAAAGCAAGACTGGACAATCTACTTCCGTAAAGATTTACTGCCTTGGAAATCCAACGGGGGTCGCTATGAATTGAAATCAACTCAATGGCAGTGGGTTTAGTTTTTTTGGTTAGTAGTATAACATAGGCCAGTGTATTTGCTTAGAAATTGATTTTTCTCCTCAGATACAGGACATGTTAAAATTAAAGCCGTTTCCTTTTCCTGGGAGATGTGTGTGAATTGAATGAATGAATGAATGAATGAGTAGGATGAAAATGGAAAATAAATACACACGAGGGAAGGGAATAAATTCTATTTTTTTAAGTGATGATATGAACAGCTTTTGCTTTTTCCTTACTTGATGAAACATTCATATGGAAACAATTTTCAGAAGGCTAGTCAGCATTTTTAAATGGGTCTGATTGGAGGCTACAGAGTTTCCACAAAGATGCATTGAAATGATGTTTTCTCAAGATCCATTATTACCCCTGATGTTATGCTGGATTCTGTTTGCACTTTGGTCTGTGCTGACCTTTAATTAGTAATATTTTCTTTATTTTTATTGTACAGCTGAAACAATTGTGAATGTATTAGATTTCAAGAAGGATGTTGGTCTCTGGCATGGGATTTTGACAGTAAGTATGACTTCTTCCTTCCTCTTCTCTATCCCACGTGTGTCCATATCTACAATGAATATGCTCAGTGTTGGGAGCTCTGGTGGCGTGCGTATTGCCTAAGGCATTTGACTGCTAACTAGAAGACTGGTGGTTCAAACCCACCAGCCACTCCTTGGAAGAGATACCACCTCGGAAACGCAAGGAGGGGTCGCTATGAGTCGGATCTGACGCGATGGCAAACACAACAACAACAACAAATGCTCAATGTTATAAATAGGAGAATGAATTTTATGCAGTTTGGGTAATTTGTATATCAGCTTGGGTAATACCCTTTCTGCCACCTTATAAAGACAAAAATCACTATTGTTTAGATAGAATTCTCAGATAATGTAGCTCACAGGATTTCAACAGCTACTTATTTTAGTCATTAAATTCATGCATTAAGGTTACAGCTACATTGTTACTATCTTAGGTGCCATCAAGTGATTTTCAACTCACAGCGACCCCATGTGACAGAGTAGAACCGCCTGATTGGATTTTCTTCACTATAATCTTTACGGAACAGTTCACCAGGTCTTTTTCCTGCTGAACGACTGGGTGGGTTTGAATTCCCAACCTTTATAGCGAAGTGCTAAACCCTTTGCACCACCAGGACTCCTTAGAGAAGCCTTGTTAAGACTCAGAGAGTTCACTATCTTTCTTCTCCCGCTTTTGTCATTTAACATTTCACAGTAATGTTATCTACTTCTTGTTTATGTTTTGTTCACTTTCCCACACATCTGATTTGACTAGGACGTTCTTGTTACTTTTTTTCTATGAGTCAGAGTTTATGAATATTTAGAGATTCTACAGTTATATTATAGGGGAGAAATAACAATATCCCCTGAAAAATGAAAATTCAGCATTCACTGCAGAGAAATGTATGTCTCATTAATACCCCTTGATAAGTGATGATAGTACCAGGCTGTAGGCAGTTTTGATAGAGAATTATCCTTTTGTATCTTTATGATAGGTTTAGCATTTTTAAAGATAAGTAGAGCCTAAGGGCTCTGCATCTCCCCGTGTCTGTTTCATGTGTGGTTATTTTCACCTGCCGTTTTTCTTTTTAATAGTTTTATGCTGCAACTTTGTATCTTTTCTGAAGTAGAAAATTCTAATAATTTTTACTAGTGATGAGAACATAAATGTAGAAAGTGGAGTTTGCTCTTTCTTCAAAAGCCAGTATTTGTATGAATGAGAAGACACAAGTACACATATACTTAACATTTGAGTTTCCAAAACCGGCACCAGCTTACTTCTTTCTGTTAATGCAATATAATTCATTTCTTTCATTACAAATTATTACTTGATAAAATATAGATGTACAGTTAGAAACACTCACACATTAGTGGTGTGGTGGTGTAGTAGAAAGGGCACTACCCACCACACCACTGTTTAATAATGGTAAGAATTCTAACAGTAACTACAATGGTAGCTTTCTTTTAGAAAATTTCCATTATTAGAAACTACTCTTGAATTCCAGCCCTTCCATTTATAACTGTGACTTTAGGTAGGTCACATAGTGCCAAAAATCTTTTGTTGGCTGATGAATTAATGAATGAAAATACCTTCGTATCCCTGAACCTTAGTTTTCCTATCTGTAAGTGAGAATAAAAATACCTTTCCAACATGGTAAGGAGCTCTGGTGGTGCAGTGCATAAGGCATTTATTTGATTTCTAACCAGAAGGCTGGTGGTTCAAACCCACCAGCTGCTCCATGGAAGGAAGATGGGACAGTCTCCTTCTATAAAGACTGCCTTGGAAACCCAAAGGGGGTCCCTGTGAGCAGGAATCAACTCAATGGCAATGGGCTTGGTTTTTTTATTTATCTAACTTGACTGCTGTGGGGATTTTGTGGCCTAATATTTAATAAAAACCTAATACACCTATGAGCGCTCTGGTAGCATAGTGCCTAAGGCACTTGACTGCTAACCAGAAGGCTGGCGGTTCAAACCCACCAGCCACTCCTCAGAAGGAAGATGGGGCAATCTACTTCGGTAGTGATACTGCCTCAGAAACCCAAGGAGGGGTCGCTATGAGTTGGGTCCGACTTGATGGCACATAACAACAGTACACCTACATGTTACCCTCAGTAACAGAAAATTACTATCATTGTTACTATTAGAGTTACTGTCATTATTAGAAATGTATCGTGTTTTTCATCATATGGAGACACTTGTAATATTATCATCTCCTTTACTTAAGTAACTCCTTTGTTAATGTTGTCACCTTGTTTGCTTATGTTACTCTGCTTTACTGCTTGCAATAATTAGTAGCTTGTGGATCTCTTTTATACCACCTTCTAAACTGGTTGCCGTTGAGTCAATTTTGAGTCATGGCGATCCCATGTATGTCAGAAGAACTGTGCTCCAAAGAGTTTTCAGTGACTGATTTTTCAGAGGAATATTGCTAGGCCTTTCTTCCAAGGTGCCTCTGGGTTGCCTTGAATCTCCAGTTTTTCAGTTAGCAGCTGAGTATATTGTTTGCACCACTCAAGGACTTCTACCATTTTCAGGGCAAGGAAAATCTTTGATTATTAGCAGTTCACGGTCTTTCATGGCATCATTTTGAAAGATACTCTTACCCACTCCAGTGCAGTATGAGGACTAAGCCAAAAGTGAGTGGGAATGTGCACTGAGGAAGCTATAGGTGCATTCTGGTCAGCTGGCAGAACGTCCTCCTAGAAGGGCAGACATTTTCTTTTAATTTTTATTTGGAAGTGCTTGAATTGAATCATTGGCTCTACATACTGGTTTTGTGCCTCTCATTCTGCTCCAACCCTCAGTATCATGTTGTTGTTGTTGTTATGTGCCGTCGAGTCAGACCTGACTCATAGCGACCCCTCCCTGGGTTTCCGAGGCAGTATCACTACGGAAGTAGGATTGCCCAACCTTCCTTCCGAGGAGTGGCTAGTGGGTTTGAACTGCCAGCCGTCTGGTTAGTAGTCAAGTGCCTTAGCCACTATGCTACCAGAGCTCAGTATCATATGAGAATACTAATAGGGTAAAAGTCAAATGATTATGGCTAAATATTTACCATGTCCCTATAACTTCTCTCAGCTCTAGTAGAGCACTGTATAGTCTATGATGCCTAAGTAGTTGTGGAAGTCCTGACTGTAGCAGGTAGGTAGTAACCATTTAAATATTTGTTCATGCTTTATTAAAGAAAAGAAGGCTCTTAAATCTTTATCTACATTAGCAAAGCTAGAAGGAAGACTGAGAGGACTGAGACAAACTTTCCACTATTCCTTGACGCCTCAGTGTAATATTTAATTAAAGAATGTGTTTTATGAAATATAATTTCAGCATAATATAACAGTTACTCAGAAGGAAGATGAGGCAATCTACTTCCGTAGTGATACTGCCTTGGAAACCTAAGGAGGGGTCGCTATGAGTCGGGTCCGACTCGGCGGCACATAACAACAATAACAGTTACACTTCAAGAATGTAAAAAGCTATTGAAAAAATCACTTAATGATCATTCAACTACAGATTTTATTTAAAGAAAGGATTTGGACTTAAATACTTTAATTCCATCAGGAACAATTTAGGAAAGGCAAAAGTAGAGAGGACCAGATGACCTTTAGAAGTCACTTTCACTTCAACATTCTTTTAAAGGATTATGCCAGGATTCATGTTCTGATAGTGTTGAGCCTCATAAGTTTCACCAATCCATTCACCCTCAGAGGACTTGATGGGTTAATAAGCCTCTCTCATGACTTCAACTTGCTTGCTTTGGTCACACACATCAGAAAAGAACAATTACTAGAAAAGGACATGATATTTTGTAAACCAGAGGGTCAGGGGAAATGAGGAAAACTTTTAATGAGATAGATTGACATCATAAGCACAACAGTAGCCTCAAATGTACTAACACTCATGAAGATGGCAGAAGACTGGACAGCATTTCATTCTGTTATACATAAGGTCACTGTGAGTCGTAGCTGACTTGATGGCAAGTGACATGTTTCTCACCTGAAGTTCCTAGTTGACACCTCGTGTATCCATTTTCATCAGCTTGTTGAGCCTTGGCTAGATGTATTTTCTACACTGTAAAGGAGATAGGCTTTTCCAGCTCTATCAGTACTTTGCAGGCCGTATGTTTACATCTGTGTGTGTTTATTTTATTCTGATTTCAGAGTGTCATGAACATGATGCATGTAATCAGCATCCCGTACTCTTTAATGAAAGTGAACCCTCTGTCCTGGATACAGAAGGTCTGCCAGTACAAAGGTAAGGCAGACACACTCAGGTGGCCTCAGGGGTCTCCTCACAGTTGTTCTGGTGACACATTTATGTGCAGTGTCTATCCCCTCCCTCATAAGATTATTTACCATTCCTTTATCAGTCACAATTACCTCTCTTTTTTGAGTATCAGATGGAGGCACATATTAACTTACTGCTTTCTGCTTTGTTTTTAGCAAAAGTGGCTTGTGTAAAATCAAGGGACATGCATTGGGCGTTAGTAGCTCACAGAGATCAAAGAGACATCAATCTCTCTTCTCTCCGAATGTTAATAGTGGCTGATGGAGCAAATCCCTGTGAGTAATGTGTATATTGTTAGCGTAAAAGACAGATAGGCAGGCAGTAGAGGTCCTCATTTTCTGAGTCATGTTTCATTCTTTGTGCTTTGATTCTTCTTTTTTCAATTTTTACCTTAGTTAAGAAGTAAGATCTTCAAATAATGATCAAACAGTATTATATAGCCTTGAGGTACATGATTAAGAACATAACATAATAGTTTAGAACATGGCGTTTGGAGAGACACAGCCCTGAGTTAAGTTCTGGGTCTTCTACTTCCTGATTCTGTAGAGAGAGTTACATTTTTTTAATCCTCTATTTCCTGAGCTGTAAAATTATATGTAAATCTAAGGTTTTATGAGAATTAAATAAAGCAAATCCTATATTCAGTTCCTTGGCATGGAATAAGTAATAATAACTGCTACTATTTTATAATCTACTAGTTTACTCAATTAAGAAATTAGTCCTTTTTAATGGGATTCCTTACCAAGTTTTGTAGCATGAGATAAAATACAGTTCCACAAAATGCTAATTTTTTCAGTTTGTTTTCCATTCAACATTTCATGTACATTTGTTTTCACTTCCCAATTACCATCCCCAACCCTAACCCACTCTCCTCCCCTCCCTTCCCAGTAAGCCTTCCTCCCCACCCTGTGCCTCATAGTAATGTACTCCTGTGTGTCCTGCATTTCCTCCATGTGAATGTTGCCCCTCTGGTGCTCCATGGTTGATTGCTCCAAGGGATGCACCTCCATAGAGTATGTGGGTGTGTCACCCTGGGTTGAGTGGTCTGCATGTACATCTTGTTTACTGTTGGGCTGAGAGCCAGCCCTGGGAGTATGTTTTATTCAAGGCCCAAAGTGTATCCCAGGGCCATAGTATTGGGGGTCCCACCAGACTCCATCTTACCAGTAATTTTGGTCATGATTGTGTTTTTGGATTTTGTTCCACATTTTTCCTCCCGCTCTATCCAGGATCTCCAGTCTTGATCCTTTCCCAAGTGGTTGGCATTGATAGCTGGGCACCATCTAATTCTTCTGGTCTCAAGCTCTGTCTTGTCCTAGGGCTGATTGCTTCCAAATGCCCTTAGTTTTTTGCACTCTTCTTTGTTTCCAACGACAGGAGACCATTAGCTGCATCTTAGATGGCTGCTGGAAAGCTTTTAAGACCCCAGTTGCTACTCACCAATATACGTTGTAGAGCAAGATTTTTATGTATTTTGTTGTGCCAATTGAGTCTGGTGTCCCCCGGTACTATGGTCCTGAGTCAGTAGACCTGTTAGATCTCTCTCCCATAGTGTCTGGATGTCTGTGAGGGATTGCTCTATGTCTGTCTGCTGTTGTTTCTATGAGGATTGCGGGTATTTTGTATCACTGGTATCTGTGCAAGATTAGCCTCAGCTGCAACTATCCTTGGTCTGGAGTATAAACTTGTTTGCTGACCCCCATTTGATCTTCTCAGCTGTCTATGTGTTTATCTGTAGCCTGGTGTTTGGTGTTAATGGTAATGCAGTATTGTGGATATACTGGTATTAGCCTCTGTCGTCTATATCTTAATGTGCACAATTCAGTATCCTCCCTTTCCGCGTTGTTATCATGGTGGTCACAGACTCTTTTCACACCACCCTCCCCTTGCCCACCTCAATGTGTGGCCCCCAAGTAGCCTGCAGTTATCCCCCCCTTCCCTCCCCACACAAAATACTATTAATGTGCCTTAGAAATAGTTCAGTAAAATCAAACAAAAACTCAGCTAACTTGTTTTGTGAGACTCGTCTCACCAAGAGTAAAGCAAAGGGTTTTCATTTGAATGTAGAATATTTGTTTCTGACCACATTTGTAAATTGTGCAACATATGTATTTGTAAATGAAAGCAGCATATACTTTCTTAAGAAAGGCTGATGTCTAAAAGTGGGTTTGCAAACAGATAAATTAGTACTAGTTTTATAAATGTGTTTTCCATTTATAAAATAACTCTGTAAATCATGAGCTATTTTAATACAAAATTATAATGCTTCAGAATATTATGCCTTGCATAAAGCAAAGTAAACTTGCATTTTGAAATAGTTTGGCTGATATATTTATAGTAATTATACTTGGACCTACTCATTAAAGTTAACAAAGAGGATAGTTTTCTTATTCTACTTTAGATTTGCCCATCTCTTGGAATATGCATGTTAAAAATGATAGAACAAGTCTTAGGAAAAGTTATTAGAGTAAAGTTCATCATTCCACAAAAGTATTTTAGATATAAAAGTTATATTTTAAAAAATTCTTGAGTACACTCCCATTTTTGCTGCAAGCTTGAGAATACTGTCATCTTTCATTGTAACTTAAGTGATAAGTTGTATTGAGTAGAGTGCTGTTCAATGTAGCATAAGTAAAAAATTATATTTAAATGAAGTTGCCTGACAGCAGCTAACAGCAACCTCTTTATGCCTAAATTCAGTGTTTAAAAATAGTTTGTATTTTTGAATATTTTAAAATTAAATCGCATTGCTTCACCTGTCTGATTGTTTCCCCCCCGTCTTTTGACTTTTTCACTCTAGGGTCTATTTCATCTTGTGATGCATTTCTCAATGTCTTCCAAAGTAAAGGCCTGCGGCAGGAGGTCATTTGTCCTTGTGCTAGCTCACCAGAGGCTCTCACCGTGGCCATCCGAAGGTACAGGGTTACATTAATTAAAGCAGACGGCCTAGAAAGCAGTAATTAAGCAGCAAAGCCAGATGTGGAGATCATACCATAGTTAAGGCTTAGTATGAGAATAAACACAAGATCAATGACCTTTTTAAAATGAGTATTTTTCTTTTATGTGCTAGATGAGTTCTAGTGAATAGTTTAGATACATAAGTTATAAATACCTTTGTAATCTCCAGTTTCATTGTAATTCCAGAGTAAGTGAAAATCTATCTAGAGGTACGCTGAACGTATCTTGCCCTTTTGTAGAGGACTCAGATTTTCATTTGCTTGTATCAGCTTCAAGTGTAGTTTGGGTGTGGAGTACACGTTGGCTGACGTTAAAGTTTTGTAGGAAAACACATGCCCTTTGACATGCAGTTTTTATGTCCTCATTTTCTGCCCTCTGGAACACTGCATATATTGCACTTTTAGAAATGCTGATTTTTCTGAGCTATTGAGTAACCTGATAGCACATCAAAGGGATCTCTGGTCTGTGATAAGCAGATTCCCCTCCAGCATGGACATTTGGTTTTCTAGGGTACTTTTGCTATGCCTAAGCATTGTTCACAGTGTCCTTGGTCATAAGTCACTCTAGCTTCATGGCCTGCTTCAGAATAGTACAGTGCTTGAAAAGGAAGTGGTTTGGGAGATATGAACTGTTACTCTACCCAGATGAGAAGATGAAAAGTGTTCAATGCAGTCAGTAGTCTTAAAAGTAGATACCAGGGAGGCCTATTTGATCATCATCATCATCATTTAGAGTCAGATGTCGACTTCTCATTATTCAGCCCTTGATTATCTACACTAATGTTTTTTTTTTTTTTTGCCGTTCTTGTTGCATGCTGGTGAGTTAGTTTTAGACTCATGTTGTTGCTATGTGCTATCGAGTCAAACCTGACTAATAGCAACCCTTCTTTGGGTTTCCGAGATGGTATCACTGTGGAAGTAGATTGCCCAACCTTCCTTCCAACGAGTAGCTGGTGGTTCTGAACCACCAGCCTTCTGGTTGGCTGTCAAGTGCCTTAGGTACTACACTACCAGAGCTCCTTTTAGACTCATAGCGACCTCCAATGACAGACTAGAACCACCCGTAATCTTTATGGGAGCCAGATTACCAGGTGTTTCCCCTTCAGAGCAGCTGGATGGTTTCAAACTGCCAGTCTTTCGGTTAACAGCCAGTACTTAACCATTGTGACTTCATGGCTTCTTCCACATTACTATAAGAAAGAAATTTGTGTAGTCTAGATAATTGAAACTTGTAACATGACTCATTTTTCAGTATCTTTAGATTCTATCACTATTCTCTAATTCCTTGGCATGGAATAAGTGCTGAAGAGATATTAATTGTTACTACTTTATAATCTTTGCAAGTTTACTTAATTAAGAAATTAATTTGTCATTTTTAATGGTATTTCCTTATCAAATATTACAGCAAAATACCCAGATGAAATATTTCCACAAAATACTATTAATGTGCCTTGAAAAATATTTTAGTAAATTGAAACAAAAACTCAGCTAGCTTGTTTTGTAAGAAACTTTGCTCACAAAGAGTGAAGCAAAGTAAAGCCTGAAGCAGTGTTGTAAATTGAACGTAGAATGTTTGTTTCTGACCACATTTGCAAATTGTGTAACCTATGCCTTTGAAAATGATAGCAGCATATACTTTCTTTTTTTTTTTTTTTT
>NW_006921858.1:2902464-2913171 GCF_000298275.1 Orycteropus afer afer | reverse complement strand
TCTTCTGTATCTGTGTTAATTGGTTTCCCTTTTCTTTGTTGAAGAGGGTCTGTGCAATCCTTCTGCCTAGTCCGCCATCTTGCCCCGCCTCAGCATATACTTTCTTAAGGAAAGCCTGATAATATTTTATTTCATGTAACCCCATTGTGAGAATGGATAATATAGAAAACTTAGTGAATAACTTCTGCGGAATATTGCTGAAAGATTTGGCTTCCCAAAAATATTCACTAGAAGAGTATTCTTAAATTGGAAGGCTTCTGATACTTTTAGGTGTTTGCTAATGTAATATTCACTGGATTGCTTGTCCAACATCCTGAGAAACTGAAAACTTTAAAGTATCAGAAGCAACTTTTAATGTTGATTAAACCAACAGTTAAAAGTCTGTAACATAATTTAAGTTGATGAGGAGTTATGGTACCATTGACCAGAGTTCAGTCTTCATTTATAAAAAGGATGGCCTGTTACTGTAATAACAAGAGGCATACTATGAATAACCTCTGACACTTACATTTGACCTTGGAATAAAAAAATGTACACAGGTATAGTAACGAATTTATTGCCACAGTTAAGTTTTTGAGAGATCAATTAAAAAAATACATGTATCTATTTTGAACACTTACTAATGGATATGAAGAAGCCAGAGCTTTAGGAAGCTTGGTGAATGCCAAGAGTCAGGAAGTCCCAGGTTTGAGCACAGCAATGCTCATGATTATCATGTGATCTGCCATGTAATTCTAAACAAGTCCTTAACTCCTCAAGGCCTCAGTTTTTTCTATCAAAGAAAGAGAGCATTAGAGTCCCTCAACACAAGGGAATTAAGTTAGTAATTTCAATTTCCTTCCACATATAAATTTTAAAGATTCTGCAGTTCTGCAAAATTACACTGATTATACAGTTGTCATCAATAATTCACAAAATTAATGATTCACACATGTAGAAAATTCAGAGTTGTTATAATCAAATGATTTGTTTATTTGCTTTTGGTAAAAACGTACTTGCTGTGAGTAAGGTAAGTAGCATGGATTATGTCAGAGTTCATTAGCAAAGAGAGAAAGGATTAGCAAAGGAGAAAAATTGCTCAAGATTAAAAATTTATAATCAATAATAGGCAAATTAAGCATCAGCTATTTATTTAGTGTGCTTTGCAAGAAAAGACAGATGTTTCCTATGTGATAGATGGTGCTAAAGTACAAAACCAATAATTAATCAAACAAACAAGTAAATATGAGCAACAGGAAAGAGTATCTGCTTACAGATTGGTGGTTGCCAGGGACCTGGGGAGAAATTGTAGAGGGGAAGGAGTTTTATTTTGGAGTACTGGGAATGTTTCAGAACTGGATAAAGATGGAGGTGGTGGTTGTATAACCTTGTGGATGTGCTAAATGCTATGAAATTGTTCACTTTAGAGTTATGTAAATTTCACCTCAATAAATTTTTTCATAAAGGAGTTCCTGCTTTATAAATATATATAGTTTGAGCTCAGAAAATCATAAATTAACTAGTAATGATAGCTTCAAAATTTCAGCAAAGATGTGATACTCTTTTAGGTAATAACTGTGGATTAAGTAAACCTATAGATTCCATTCGTTGTGGAAGTTTGAAATGATAGACTTTGATCAGGGTCCCTCTAATAAGATATAATTTCACATATTATAGATCTTTATCAAAATAAATTAATTGGCTTAAGAAAAAATAGGTACAGTGGATAAAAATAACCAAAAAGCATTGTTGAGCCACTTCAGTATTTAATGTTACAGCTATTGATTAACATTAGAGTTGCCCTTGTAAGCTGTGGATGGGGGTGACATTTCTGTCACCATAGGTCTTAGGTGTTGTGAGAGACTGTCACACACAAAAAAGGCTCAGGATATCATCTATCATGAAGTATACCATTTCTCTTCATTATGATGTATTTTAAGTAGTGCTAGCCACACAGAGAAGTCCCTGAGTGATGCAAACAGACCGTGCACTTGCTGCTAACTATAAGATTGGAGGTTTGAGTCCACCCAGGGGTGCCTTGGAAGAAAGTCCTGACAGTCTGCTTTCAAAAAATCAGCTATAAAAAACCCTGTGGAGCACACGGGGTTACCAGGCATCAGAATTGATTAGATGGCAACTGGTTTTTAACCATACATAAAAGGAAATACATGATGTTTTCACCTTGGCTGAATTTTTGCCCAGATGGCCTTATTGACAAAATCTTGCGTACCAAACAAACCCACTTCAATGGAGTTGGTTTTGACTCATAGCAACCCTACAGGATGGAGAAGAACGCTGTATTGGGTTTCTAAAGCTATAAATCTTTGTGGAAGCAGACTGCCTCATCTTTCTCCCATGGGGAGGGGATGGTGGGTTCAAAATGCCGACCTGTTGGTTTAGTAGCCCAGTGTTCTAACCACTGCATTACCAGAGCTCCTTTTAAGTGGGAAAAAAAAAAAAAAAACTCACTGCCATCAAGTCGATTCCAACTTATAATGATCCCCTTTGGGTTTGCAAGGCAGTAAATCTTTACAGAAATAGATTGCTCCATCTTCCTTCTGCAGAGCAGCTGATGGATTTGAGCCACCAACATGCTGGTTAGCAGTCAAATGCCTTAGGTGTTTGGAAGAATGAAATTGTCAGTTTTTAATACTGAACCTGTTTTTGCACTTAGAAGAAATATGGCCATGAGCATACCTTTCTGAGCCTTGTTTTTCTCATTTGTAAAATAAATAGGTTACACTATTAGCAGATGACCAATGTTCTTGTTATCTCTAAAATCCTCTGAATTTAAGATTTTGTTTGTACATGCAGAACATAACAAGCAAACACTTCATCATCCTCAAGAATTATATTTACTCAGTTTGTTTTCACTTAACAAACAGTCAGCCCTTCATATGCTTGATGGCGCCAGCAAAACCAACCACTCTCTTTTTATACTCTGTCACCGATAGGGCTGTAGCTATGATTACTAAAAGAATCTTCACCCAAGCATGCCAGGCAACAGGCATCTGGTATGCAGCTGCTATTATTTCTGTGTGCTCCACAGCCATTACCTCAGGGTGTACCGTCATAATACCACCCAGAAACAGTATGGTACCCTTTTTTTTTTCAGATTCAGAATGTCCATAGAAAGAAAATAATGCAAAAGTTACATTAAAAATATAATACAACTAAACAGATGTTATAACAGATATAACTTCTTGCCTGGAGCCAGTTTATCATCAGATATTTACTGACACCCTGCAAGGTACATTGCCCCATATTCTCTGGAAATAGAATAAAAAATTAGATATAACCTTTGTGTTCAGTGAGCATTTATGAAGTGATTATGAAGTAATGAGTCTAGCTTTCTTATCTGGGTTTTAGAATATATATATATTTTTTACATAGTTGTCTCAATGGATAGAAAATAATATGTTTCTTTAAAAAAAAAAAAAAAGTCAGTCATTCAGTCTCTACCTGCAAGCTGTGACTAAATTACTGCCATGCAAAGTCCAATTGATATAATGTCTGCAAATGCTTTGGCTTTGCATTTTTATCCAAGTTTCATGGAAATTTGTTCAATGACTGTAAAATGAGCATAGCCAAAAGTTGTCTTTTGAACTTCTCATAACAAGCAGTGCCTTTGTGTGTTCTCCTTTTGTGTTGCTTATATCTTCCCTCTCAGTACAGGAGTAGTGGCTCATGTCTTACCATTGATACATGTTGCTGCTTTCCACCACTTCTGTCAATGTGGTAGTTGGGGTTTATAGACAGCATTCTTCCTTTCCACTGCTCTTAGTCCAAATCACCACTTCTGGCAGCCCTATCTTAAGGCACGTGGCCTTGGTTTGGCAAGTTTAATCCTGGAAGCCTGCATTAGACATTTGCTTACATCTTCACATTATTCCCAAGAAGCCTAGGAGGGCTTTAGATGAATAGGAGTCTAGTGGCTGGCCCTAAGGCACCAGACAAGCTCTCTGTACTTGTGACATTTGCAGTATTTCCTTAACCATCTGTCTTGGGTCTCTAGTGCTGCTGTAACAGAAATATCACAAGTGATGACTCCAACAAACAGGAGTTTATTCTCTTAGGGTTTAGGAGGCTAGAAGTCCAATTGCAGAATGCTGGCTCTAGAGGCTGGGTGAAGGCCCCTCGACCTTGGTTGAGCTTCAGTTCTGCCTCTTATTCCAAGCCCACTGGAGCTAGAGGAATCTCCTACCTCAGACAGTGGTTGGCTGCACAGGCTGATGAATCCAAGGTCAACAGGTAAAATGGCATGGTCCTAAGATCAGCAGGCAACACAGCAGCCACTAGTCCAAGTCCAGGAACAATCCCAAGATTGGCAAGCAGCAAGGCAGGACACTGGTTCAAGTCCAGGAGATGAAGATTTGGCCAAATGCAGGATCCCAATGTACCTAAAGCTAGAGACCTGTCTCAGAGCTTCTCCTTATACACTGGAAGCGAGCCACACCCGAAGGCAACTACTTAGCTTCTAACAGCAGATGCCACCATGGAGGTGCTTACAGTCTCGTCATGGGGCTGTATATCCAGCTGCCAAGCACTCAAAACCACAGGCCAGCTGAATTGACACACAACCTTTAACTAGCACACCATCCTCAAAACTGGAAAACAGAGAAGGACACATCTCATAGAGTTCATCTTGTGTTCAAGAATGTTTGATTTAAAAATATATATGTAGTTGGTACTTGGTAGGACATTGTGTTGTTATTGTAAGGTGCCATCAAGTTAGTTCTAACTCATAGAAACCCTGTATACAATAGAATGAAACACTGTCCAGTCCTGTACCATCCTCACAATCATTGCTATGTTTGAACATTGCTATGTTGTAGCCACTGTGGCATTCCATCTTTCTTTTTTTGCTGACTCTCTTCTTTTCCAAACATGATGCCCTTTTCTAGGGGCTGGCCTTTCCTGATAAAAGAATATTAAATTCCTATCCCCTTTTCCTCCAGTAAGGAGCTCTAACGGCACAATGCCTAAGGCATAACCAGAAGGTTAGTGGTTCAAATCCACCAGCTGCTCTGTGGAAGGAATATAGGGCAATCTACCTCTGTAAAGATTTACCACATTGGAACCTAATGGGGGTCACTATGAATCAGAATAGACTCAATGGCACTGTGTTTTGGTTTTTCCACCAATGCTTCTTTATTCATTCTTATCTCATAGAGTTAAGTTCAGCTAGGTATATAAATGAGATTCTTCACCATAAACATACATTAATTCCACTTTTACTTTGAGATCGGAATGATAGATATAGAATGTCTCTTGTTAGCGATTTAAAAAAAAAAAAAAAACTCACTGCTCAAGTCGATTCTGGCTCATAGTGACCCCCTTTGGGTTTCCAAGGCAGTAAATCTTTATGGAAGTAGATTACCCAGTCTTCCTTCCACAGAGTGGCTGGTGGGTTAGTTAGAGATTAGTTTGCTATGAAAGAGTATGCTCTTTTGTTCTTTTGTTTTCCCCTGCTTCTGAACCTATCTCTGATTCCATATTATTTATTTATTCACAAGTGTTTATTGAATGCTTGTTGCATGTGTTCAGTTCTGGTCTGGAGACTCCACAATGAACAAAGCCAGAACATGCCTACTCAAAGAAGGCATCTTGAGGGAAGACCATATAAATAATCTTTTAGATAAATGGAAAGATCATTTTAGATAGCATTAATGTTGGCTTATCTGCTTTTATGGGGCAAAGAATATATTCCTTAAGTGAGGGGTTGGCCAGCTATCTGCTGCCTATTTTTATAAATAAAGTTTTATTGGAACACAGCCATATCCATTTGTTATTGTATTACCTGTGGCTGCTTATGTACTATAACAACAGAGTTGAGTAGTTGCTACACAAACTGAGATGCCTAAGATATTTGCTATCTGGACCTTTATAGAAAAGTGTGCCAACACCTGCCATAAAAAGTAAGTGAACTACTTTGACTTAATACTCTCAGGTATCTAGTTCTGGTTTGGAATTCTGAATAAACTGGGACAGGTTAATTTTTTTCCCTCTCCTTTTGCATTCAGCTGCTAACCAAAAGGTCAGTGGTTTGAATGCACCAGCCATGCCATGGAAGAAAGATGAGGCAACCTGCTTCTGTAAAGATTTACAGTCTTGGAAATCCTATGGAGGAGATCTCCTCTACTCTATAGGGTTGCTATAAGTTGGAATTGACTTGATGGCAGTGGGTTTTAAAAGCCATTGATGGGGCAAAATGGTTTGTATGTTAGGTAGTTCTTCTCATGCAAAAAAAAAATATATGTATACAATTGAAAGTTGTGTTAACATAAAGATTTTTTTTTTTTCCCTCTCATGATATTTTAAACCTTAGTTAAAATCCTTGTTCTATGATCTGGTCTTCAGATTTTGATAAAATAATTATTGTCTTAGTGATTCATCTGTACTTCCCCCCCCCCCCCCGCCTCGGCAAATTAAGGCACTGTTTTCCTCACAGAGAAATCTAATGCTTGGCCTGCCATATTCTTATCTGAGTCTTTATCCTCATTATTCTACCCTCATGACTTTTTTAAATACTTTGAAAATCAAAGGGAATGAACATTAATACAGTTCTAGATATATAAATGAGATTCAGAAATAATTAAGGCTATAGGAGCTCTGGTAGCATAGTGGCTAAAGCACTTGACTGCTAACCAGAAGGCTGGCGGTTCAAATCCACCAGTCACTCCTCGGAAGGAAGGTTGGGCAATCCTACTTCCGTAGTGATACTGCCTTGGAAACCCAAGGAGGGGTCGCTATGAGTCGGGGCCGACTCGACGGCACATAACAACAACAACAACAACAACATATTAACCTGTTTACCACAGGAACCATTATAATCTCATCTCAGGTAGTCCGTGGTTGTAAGCGTATATCCAAAGCCGTGTGTCCCAGACTCAATTAACTTTATTTGCCTCTGGTAACACAGTGAAATCATTCAAGTATGGCCTGCCTACTGAGAAAGATTGAGAGAGAGAAAGTGGCCAACCTTCTCAGTGTCCTGAGGCAGTCACTAGGTTATAACTATTCTTTTGCATTGTCCTGTTCCTTGCTGAAACCTTGAAGGTTTAAAATGATTCTGTTTATATTGCCTTTAAGCTTCCAGGTCCCTTATTTTAAAATGAAGAGTAGAGAAACTGCCAGGGAGTCCTTGTATACAGCTTGCATTTTTTTTTTTTTTTTTTCAATCAGAATTAAAAGAGATGGTATAGTCTAGTATGTTCTTAGGACTTCCAGGGATTGTCTCTTGAGCCCATGTGTCTCAATGACACATAAAATGATAGTATGACTTCTTCCATTTTCCTTGTATGTAAAAATAAGAAGGGGCCATAACAAATACACAGGGAAAAATTTTTTTTTCTAAACCATGTTTGTTGCTTCCTTATTGACTTCATGGTTTTAGCCACAAAGCAATACCTTTTCGGAAATATCCTTGTAATTAAAAGCACTGAATTGTTTTGTTCACTTAAAACACACTAACTGGCACTCTAAATGCCATTCTTTTCACCTCCTTTTTGGATTTCAAAATCACAAATACCTGTAACCAAAATTGAAATGGGGGTATTTTTGAAATTTAGAATAGAATTCCTTTAGAGATAACTAAAGTGAAGAAGCAGTCTGTAAGTACTGTTAGAAATTATGTGATAGTTTTAAAAACCTGACAGTTTATTTCTTGATAGCACTTCAAGTGGTTTTAAGCTGAATGATTTCATGTACCATAGAAGTACTGTGACTCTGTAGAAACACAGTGCCTTCAAATCATGCACTTCTGCTTGGAGTGTATCAGTAAGAAGAATGCTTTTGCTTTGCTGAAATCAAATGTGAAAAAAGAATTCCTTGATGACTGGCCCTAAAACATCCAGTGAATTTGCACAGTGCTGAAAATTTTACACAATAATTAATATTCCCAGTGTGTTCTTTTAAGGAGCTCAAGTAGTGTAGTGGTTAAGGCATTTGGCCACTAACCAAAAAGTTAGTAGTTTGAACCCACCGACAGCTGCATGGAAGAAAGATGAGACAGTCTGCTTCCATAAAAAGTTATAGCCTTAGAAACCTAAGGGGGTCACTATGAGTCAAAATCAACTCGATGGCAGTGAATTTGTTTTTTTATTTTTGCGCTCTTTTGGAACTCATTTTGTGTTTTGATATGACTTTAAATCACAACCTACATCCCATCAGAACTGTGTCAGAGAAGAATTTGTGGATTATGTGGACAAACTGCATCACAAGACTGCTTACTAATGCAGCAGATATGTGTCATATATCAGTGGTATTAATTACCTTGCATCTGCCCAGTACTGTTTAGATTTAAAGAAGTGCTTTCAAATGTTCACATTTTGATTTTTACAACCACCTTGTCCAATAGGAAAGACAGATTATTATATTTATTTGACTTAATTTTTATCACTTTGAACCAGTTAACCTCTGATCATACCCAAATATTTCATCTGTAAATGACGATGCTAATACCCATGCCACCTATGTTACCAGGTGGTTGTGTTTGGATCATGAGACCAGCTTGAAGGTTTACAGAGTCTTTGAACCGGTAGCCTTGTATTTAACATACCCTTCCCTTCTCTGTCCCCAATCCCAGGCTTCATAGCTTTTCACCATGCATGAAAAGTTGGGCAGTACTGGGTCATATCCAGGAATTTGCCAAGACCAGGCCCTAGTTTTTATCTTCTAGATCTTGGCCATTGTATTGGCTATACACTTCTACTTTCACTTGGGTGATGAGTTTAGTAGGCACAGAGGATATTATTTTTAATTTAAATATAGAGATTCATTGTTATTTTCTCTCATTTTAATGTAAGCAATGTATAAATATTCTATTACAGTTAAAAAAAAAATATATATATATATATATATATTTTTTTTTTAAATCATCTACTCCCAGTCTCCTTACATCCCCAACCTTGAATTGACAATGACTCTGTTCTTGCAGTTGCCCAGGCTAAAACCTGTGAATCATTCTTGACAGCCACCACCACCTGTCACCTGGATTACTGCAACAGCCTAAATGGTTTCCTGGCTTCTACCCTTGACCACCCCCTCACATCTCATCTCTGTTCTTAACATAGCAACTAGAGTGATTTTTTAAAATGCAAATCAGATTACATCATTAGTCTGGCCAAAGCATTTTGATGGCCCATCTTGTTCAAGATAAAAGCCAGAGTCCTAACTACGGCCCTTCTCATCCTCTTCTCCTATCACTTCCTACTTCTTGGTAATTCAGATGCAACCACACTCACCTACTTGCTGTTTCCCCAGTGAACCAAGCATGTCCCGCCCCCCCCCCCCCACCCCTTTATATGGCTCTTCCCTCTACCTGGAATACTCTTCTCCACATAGCAGACTGCCACGTTCCTCATGGCTGGACTCAATGGCACCATTTAAAATTGGAGTCCTCCTCTTCATTCTCACATAACTCATTACCCTGCTATATTTTCTTTTTTTCTGTAGCATTTATCAACTTCTCATGTGATATATGATTTACTGGCTTACAATATTCATTGTTTATCATCTGTCTCCACTACCAGAATACAAAATTCCCGTGCAGGTATCCTGTCTATTAACTGACTAGAATCTCACTCACTGCCATTGAGTTGGATCCAACTCATAGTGACCCTTCCTTGGGTTTCTTAGGCAGTATCACTACAGAAGTACGTTCTCCAATCTTCCTTCCAAGGAGTGGCTGGTGGATTTGAACCACCAGCCTTCTGGTTAGCAGTCAAATGCCTTAGGCACTACACCACTAGAGCTCCCACTGACTAGAATAATGCCTGAAAATAGTTGCTGCCTAATAAATATATTTTTTTAAAAATAAATGACTGAAAGAAAAATTCAAAAGTATATAAAACTTCTTCTAAACTTTTTAGATATACACATATATCTAAAAATCCTACATAATTTATGTGAGGTAAATGCTATTACCAGTCAGGCCTTTTCGTATACATTTGTATACATGATATATCCATGCACTAGAAGGAGATACTATCAAGTTGACTCTGACTGACGGCGATCCCACATGTGCAGAATAGAGCTATGCTCCTTTTGGTTTTCAGTGACTGATCTTTCAGAACTAGCTCACCAGGCTTTTCTTCTGAGGAACCTCCAACTGTTTAGTTAGCAACCAAGCATATTAACTGTTTGCACCAATCAGGGACACCATATCCATGGCCATATGTAGTCTAATGTATAGGTTGTGTTTTACATAAATAGTCATAAGTGGTTCTTTTTTTCTGTTTTAATTTCACTTGAAGGTCTAGATGATACTAATAATCTAATAATAGACAGGCTATTATTATCAGCCTTTGCTAACTTATGTGAAGACTGGTTCAGAGAAAGACTGTCACTCTCAAGAGCAAAGCAGTTAGAGATCTTGGCAGAGCCTGAGACTCTTTCTGTAGTGATATGACAAGAGAAAGAGTTGAAGGACTGTAGAAAAAGCTAACTCTTTTCTCACAGGAGAAAACTCTGGACTGTACCTATGTAAAGGAAACCTGCTTCCAACTGAACTTCCAAGACCAATGTATAGTTTTTTAATTTTATTTTATATATTTTTCTAATTGTGATTTGGGTGAAGATTTACAGAGCAAATTCACTTTCCATACAGCAGTTCACATACACTTTGTCTCGTGACATTGACCACAGTTTACCACAATGCAACAGCTCCCCTCCAACTTCCTCCTCATAGTTACCTCTTCCCAGTGTCCATCCCTCCATGCACTCCTG
>NW_006921858.1:2880617-2899659 GCF_000298275.1 Orycteropus afer afer | reverse complement strand
ATGGTCTGTTGCCTCGGAGGCATTGTGGCATTGTTGTATTTAGATCTCTTTTAACTGTTTGTGAAGAGCAGCCAAGGGTGATTCCGGCTCTTCTTGGTGGTTTTTTATCATTGGCCCATTGGTGGAGAAGGAGGTAGTGGCTCTTGCTCAGTAAGTGAAGTTGCAGGAGGTGTGGGTATAGTTGTGTCTTATGTGGACTGTTGCTGTCTACCACTCAGTTAGACAAAATTTACACTTGAATATCGATCAAAAATTAAAAGCACCTGGACAAAAAACAAACCATGTAATCACACAGGAACAGTAACCAAAAAAGAAAAAAGGGAAAAAGAAGAAGAAAAAACAAGAAAACCTGCAATATCTGGGGATAGGGCACTAAGAGAAAAAAGGTAGAGAAGGAAGATAATGAAGGAAAAATATGGGAAAAATGCAAAAAGAAAAACAAGGAATGGGATTAACCACGAGAAAAAAAGGGAGAAATAGAAAAAAAAAAATTAAATTAAAAATAAAAATCCAACCAGGAACAGGGAAAAGAAAAAATGCTGAAAGCTAGGACCTACGAAGGGAAGAATAATAGTAAAAAGGACAAAAGTATTAATAATAATAGTTGTTTTAAAACAGACAAATACAAGCAAACAAATCACCAGAAAAAAGAAAGTGAAAAAGGGGGAAAAAAAAATCGGTGGAGGACAGAGCAGGGCACCCATGCTCTGTCTGAGCACAAAGACCGTGATGGAGTTCCTGTGGGCCCAGAAGGTGGGTGGGAGTCAGGGACAGCCGCACCTCCATCCACCAAGCGGATGTGGGGTATAAGAGTAACAAGAGGAATGCTGCACCTTTTCAGTCTTGCAGGTCTGGAGTGTCCTTGTGGTTGCTGGAAAGCAGAACATCTTCTTAAGCCCCTGGAATCTCGGAGAGTGCTGTCTCTTTAAATATCCAAAATGGTCAAGCCACTTGTAACATTCAAAGTGGCAGCGTCCTCCAGACTGGCAGAAGTCTACAGCTCAGCTCACCTTTCTCTTCACCTTCTCCGTTTATTCCCCAGCCACCAGAGCAGTCCTCCATGCAGTCCCTGGTTAGCAGGGCTGATTTTTAGGTTAATTCTTAGGTCCTACCACCACTTGGGAATCTCCAAGCTGTCTGTGCTGTGCCATCAGGATCGCTCAGGATCGCTGCCAGACCGCAGCTCTGTCTGTCTCCTTTTTTGGTATTTTCATGCAAATTTTTCTGCTAGTTGGGGTTTTGTCCATTTCTATATCCTTCCCTTCAGGGCTCAGGGGTTTAGGATTATCTTCTGTGTCTGTGCTAATTGGTTTCCCTTTTCTTTGTGAAGTGGGTCTGTGCAGTCTTTCTGCCTAGTCCGCCATCTCATCAGAACTCTCCAGTATTTTTCTTTATCTCAATGTATAGTTTTTAATATAAATGTAAATTGTGGCATTCAGAGATTTGGATGGACAAGAACTTGTCCATAACGTTATTGTTGTTAGATGCCATCAAGTTGGCTCTGACTCATAGCGACCCAGTGTATGACAGAATGAAACACTCCCCAGTCCTGTGCCATCCTCACAGTCATTGCTATGCTTGAGCCCATTGTTGCAGGCACTGTGTCAATCCATCACATTGAGGGGCTTCTTCTTTTTCATTGACTCTCTACTTTACCAAGCATGATATCCTTCTCCAGGGACTGGTCTGTTCTGACAACATGATCAGTGTAGGTGAGACAAAGTCTGGCCATTCTCACTTCCAAGGAGCATTCCAGTTGGACTTCTTCCAAGACCGATTTGTTTGTTCTTCTGGTAGTCTATAGTGTATTTTCAGTATTCTTCACCAACCACACAATTGAAATGAATCATTTCTTCTTCGACCATAGCATATACATAAATAATACATGTTGTTGTTATTAGGTGCCTTCGAGTCATACCGACTTATAGCAACCCTGTGTACAACAGAATGAAATATTGTCCAATTGTGTGCATGTCCCACAATCCTTGCTATACTTGATGAGCCCATCATTGCAGCCACTGTTTCAATACATCTAGTTGTTTTTGCTGACCCTCCACTTTACCAAGCATGAGAACCTACTTTAGGGAATGGTCCCTTCTGACAACATGACCAAAGTAGGTAAGATGAAGTCTGGCCATTCTCGCTTCCAAGAAACATCTGGCTACAATTCGCCAGGACAGATTTGTTTGTTCTTCTTGCAGTCCATGGTACTTTCGGTATTCTTCACCAGCACCACAACTCAAAGGCATGAACTCTTCTTTTGTTTTCCTTATTCATTGTCCAGCTTTCACATGCATATGAGGCAATTGAAAACACCATGCCTTGGGTTACTCAGTGCTGTGGAGTCGGATCTGACTCATAGCGACCCCTACTTGGGTTTCTGAGGCAATATCACTACAGAAGTAGATTGCTCAACCTTCCTTCCGAGGAGTGGCCTTAGTCTTTGCTCTTCAGCAGATTTCCCCAGTGCAAAATGACATATGATTTCTTGACTGCTGCTTCCATGGGTGTTGATTGTGGATCCTATCAGTATGAAATTTTTGACAACTTCAATCTTTTTTCCATTTGTTGTGTTGCTGCTTATTAGTCCAATGGTGGGAATTTTCATTTTCTTTATGTTGAGGTGTAATGCATACTGCAGACTGTAGTCTTTAATCTTCATCAGTAAGTGCTTCAAGTCATCTTCACTTTCAGCAAGCCAGGTTATGCCATCTATGTATCGCAGGTTGTTAATGACTCTTCCCCCAATCCTGATGCTGCATTCTTCTTCATATAGTCCAGCTTCTTGGATTGTTTGCTCAGCATACAGATTGAATAAGTATAGTGAAAGGATGCAACCCTTATACACACCCTTCATGATTTTAAACCATACAACATCCCCTTGTTCTGTTCGAATGACAGCCTACTGGTCTATGTACAGGTTCTTCATGAGCACAACTAAGAGTTATAGAATTCCCATTCTTCTTAATGTTATACATAATTTGTTATGATCCACATGGTCAAATACTTTTGCATAGTCAATAAAACACAAGTAAACATCTTTTCTGGTGTTCTTTGATTTTAGGCAAGATCCATCTGGCATCAGCAATGATAGCCTCATTCCACACCCTCTTCTGACTCCAGCTTGCATTTCTGGAAGTTCCTGGTTAATATACTGGTGCAACCATTTTTAACTTATCTTCAACAAGATTTTACTTGCATGTGATATTAATGATATCATTCGATAATTTCCAAATTCTGTGAGATCACCTTTTTTTTTGGAATAGATACAAATATGGATCTCTTCTAGTCAGTTGTCCAGGTGGCTGTCTTCCAAATATCTTGGCATAGACAAGTAAGTGCCTCCGGCATGGCATCTGTTTCTCGAAACATCTCAATGAGTATTCTGTCAATTCCTAGAGCATTGTTTTTCACCAATTCCATCAATGCAGCTTCAACTTCTTCCTTCAGTACCATCGGTTCTTGATCATATGCCACCTCCTGAAATAGACAAACACTGACAAATTCCTTTTGGTACAGGAATTCTGTGTATTCCTTCCATCTTCTTTTGATGTCTCTTATATCATTCAATATTTTGCCCACAGAATCTTTCAGTAGTGCAACTCAAGGTTTGAATATTTTCTTCAGTTCTTTCAGCTTGAGAAATGCTAACTATATTCTTCCCTTTTGGTTTTCTAACTCCAGATCTTTGCATATTTCAATATAATAGTTGACTTTGTCTTCTTGGACTGCTCTTTAAAATCTTCTGTTCAGCTCTTTTATCTTGCCATTTCTTCCATTTACTTTAGCTACCCTCCATTCAAGAGCAAGTTTCAGAGTCTCTTACGACATCCGTTTTGGTCTTTTCTTCTTTTCCTGTCTTTTTAATGGCCTTTTGCTTTCTTCATGTATGATGTTCATGATATCATCCTGAATTTAGGTGATTTTCAGTCACTGGTGTTCAATGTATCAAGTCTATTCTTATGATAATCCCTAAATTCAGGTGGGATATAATCAGGGTCATATTTTGGCTCTCATGGACTTGTTTTAATTGAGTTCAGCTTCCACTTGAAGTTACATACAAGCAATTGATGGTCTTTTCCACAGTCAGCTCCTGGCCTTGTTTTGACTGAAGATACTAAGCTTCTCCCTTGTCTCTTTCCACAGATGTAGTTGATCTAATTCCTGTGTATTCCATCTGGTGAGTTCCACGTGTATAGCTTATACTGTTGAAAAAATGTATTTGCAGTGAATAAGTTGTTGGTCTGCAGAATTCTATCATGTGATCTCCAGCATCATTTCTGTCACCAGGACCATATTTTCCAAATATCTGTGATTCTTATTTGTTTTCCAGCTTTTACATTCCAGTCATCAGTAATAATCAATACATCTTGGTTACATGTTTGGGTAATTTCAGACTGAAGAAGTTGGTAAAAATCTTCTGTTTCCTTATCTTTGGCTTTAGTGGTTGGTGCATACATTTGAATAATAGTAATATTAACTCGTCTTCCTTGTTGGTGTACGAATATTTTCCTATCACTGAGAGCACTGTACTTGAGGATAGATCGTGAATCATTATTTGTGACAAAAAATGCCACACTGTTCCTCTTTAATTTGTCATTCCTGGCATAGTAGATCATATGGTTAACTGAGTCAAAATGGCCAAAAACCAGCCCATTTCAATTCACTAATGCCTAGGATATCAATCTTTCTCTGTTCCATTTCATTTTTGACAACTTATAATTTTCCTGGATTCATAATTTGTACATTCTACATTTCAATTACTAAAGGATGTTTACAGCTCTTTCTTCCCATGTGGGGTCATAGCCCATCAGAAAATGTAGGTCTCAAAAGCTTTGCTCTATCCAAGTCATTAAGGTCAACTCTTCTTTGAGGAGGCAGCTCTTCCCCAGTTGTATTTTGAGTACCTTCTGACCTGAGGGGCTCATCTTTTGGTACTGTATTGAACTATGTTTCAGGGCTATTCATAAATGTTTCCAGTAGAACATGAGATGATGTTTCACTGCAATTCATGATGTTTTCACTGGCCAATTCTTTGGGAGGTAGATGGCCCCTCCCTTCTTCCAAGTCTTAGTCTGGAAACCTGTCCATCATGGATAACCCTACTGGTATTTGAAATACCAGTGGCATACCCTCCAGCCTCACAGTAACACACAAGCCACCACAGTATGACAAACTGACAGACGAGTAAAAATACACATAAAACTCACTGCCGTCGAGTCGGATCCGACTCATAGCAACCCCTCCTTGGGTTTCCGAGGCAGTATCACTACAAAAGTAGATTGCCCAACCTTCCTTCTGAGGAGTGGCTGGTGGGTTTAAACCGCTAGTTCTCTGGTTAGCAGTCAAATGCCTTAGGCACTATGCCAATAGACATAAATAAATATAGTAAGACATCTTTTCCATTCTCTCATCTGACTGGAAGCAAATGGGACATTTACACTAAAAATCACACACAGCCCAGTAGCCCTTGTCAATAACTCTGAGGGGGAGTTGTTGTTGGATGCAGTACATTTGCATGCTGTCACGAACACATGAGTCATCTTTCTCCAGTGCTGCTGCTGCTGCTATGTCAGGTCTGAATGTTTTCTCAGGTATTGTCATTTTTCTGATGGGTATAATCAGAATTTTTTTTCCCATGAATAAATCAAGAGATGGGTGGGGAAAAAAGCACAGTTGAAAGGATAAAAAAAGTATACTTTAAGCCTTCTGAATAGAATTGGAACAAATAGCTTAATCAAAGTGAAGAAGAAACAGACAAGACTTTATATGTCTTGATCACATTCCTCAGTCATATGAAAAAGTTGCTAGCTTTTAGTTATTATGCAGATGACACATATTTCAACTACTTGATTCTGGTGATTATAAGAAAGAATAATCTTTATAATTAGTTATTGTACTTAGACACTCCAAGTACATGAAGGTAAATTTAGGTGAATATTTTTAGGGGAGAAATGAATGCTAGTCTTTTGATCAGAATCTATTTCTTTCATTGTCCTTTCTTCTTATATGTTTATTTTTAAGTGATTTTCAAATAAATTTGATGAAAACAGCACTCACTGTTGCATTTTTATCAGCATACGCCTACTTTGGATTACCTTTCCACAGAAAGATTGAGACAAATACCTAATTAATTTTGAAGTGTTTTTACATCTGAACTCCTACTGCACTCTTGCCCTAAGTGCTTATTTTCTTTTCTGAAACATGCCAAAGACTTGAATTTCCCAAGTATAAGTGGTCAGAGGCTAAGTTATTAAGTGAAAATAGTTCTGATGCATCCTATTAAAGTCATTTTAAATAGAGGTCTAGGAAAGGCTAATCATCATTACTTGCTTGTGGATTTTGGTGTGAGGACCACAGTGGACACTTTTCTTAAGTCCTGTGTGGAAGGCAATACAATTCTCACATTTTTGTTTGATTTTTTCCTTGTCCTATTTCAATGCCACTAAAAGGTCTGTAGAAAACTAATTATGAGTCTACATTTAAAGGGGTTTGAGGATGAGTATTTTCTTTTACTTAGTTTTCTATGCTGTGTGTCCAGTGTTTTAGTAATCTTCCAGGGACAGCTTGTTTTATCTTTATAATAAAGTAGAGATTGAACTGCCAGTAAATGGCTCAGTGCGAATGATTGCTTGCATAGCTTTTGGTCAACTTAGTTAAACATGATACTCAATTATTATCCATGGTAATCACTAAAGAAAAAATTACAAGACATTTCTTTTGATTACTGTTTTTAGAACTTCTGGCCCTTTCCAGAACAGACATCAATTTGGGATTCTTTTCTGTAAGAAGTGTATGTAAATCAGGAAGTTGAATTAATTACAGAAAAGGGCTACATGAGTGCAGCTGTATGCAGGAGGAGCATACAGGATTGTTTAAAACTAGTGTCCTCTCAGATTGAAGGGTACTGTGCCTGGCTAGTTGGTTCCCATGGCTTGGATGTTAAATATTTTAATGTCACTCCTGCTGTAAACAACATAAAATGCCTCTAAGTTACAAAAGAGAATGTGCTGAAGGGCTCCAGTGCTCACAGACTTGTTGGAAACCTAAAGTAACTCGCTTGAAAAATGGGCAGCATCCAGTGATGTGTTGGAAAGCCAGTGCCATCAGGAACTCTGGTAATGTGGAGGAGGCACAGGCTGGTGCACAGGCTCCCACTGCCCTGGCTTTGCCCACCTCGTAACTCTCCTGCCAAAGGCTGCTTGTGATTCCTTTGGTGTTCAGAGAGGCACGCCATCACCAGGACTTATCCTCCTATCAGTATTACCCTCAGTAGAAAAAAGGTAATTTTTCAAAAGGAAATTGAGGTCAGCCTAAAATATGATCGGTATTTATGCATTATTGCTTTTAGTTCCTATCAAGTCCACTCTGACCCCTGGTGACTTTATGTATAAGAGAACGTAACCTGCTCCTGTGCCATCTCCATGGTACTTTTGAGTCCATTGTTGTGTGTGTTGAGTCAGTCCCTCTCACTGAGGGTTCTCTTCCTTTTCACTGACCCACTGCTTTACCAAACATAGTATCCTTTTCTAGCCATTAGTCTTTCCTGATGATGTAGCCAGAGTAAGCAAGATGAAGTCTCACCATCCTCCCTTGTAAGCAGCGTTCTGGTTGTATTTCTTCTAAAACTTGTTTGTTCGTTCCTATGGTAGTCCACAGTATGTTCAATATTCTTCACCAACACCACAAGTCAAATGTTTCGATTCTTCTTCTGTCTTCTTTTTTCATTGTCCAGCTTCATGTGCATACAAAGCAGTTGAAGAGACCATGGGTTAAGTCAGGAACACTAATCATCGAAGTGACATCTTTGCTTTTTAGAACTTTAAACAGATCTTTTGCAGCATATTTACCTAATGCAATATGTCATTTTGATTTCTTGACTGCTATTTATATGGGCATTGACTATATATTATAGAAGGTTTGATTTTTTTTTTTTTTTCTTTTTAAGAACATGAATCAGAAAACAGGAAGCAGCAAGGGAAGAAAGACATATCTGTATGTCTTCATACATGCAAGCTAAGTGGTGGCATAAATCCCCATTTCTCCCTAGTTAAGTCTTTGGGGCACCATACTGGCACATTTTGTACAATCTATTTTTTGCCTAGGTATTTAATCCATTTTCCTTTTCTTTTTAAACTGGCTCCCATCTCATTATTAGTATTTTTTTTTTTTATCATTATGACACACTCATTATTTTTCATTTGTTTCCTTTTTCTCTCAAGATGAATTGTAGAATGGAAAAATATTGGTTAAATATGGATGTATAATGCCTGAACTTGACAGTAGACTTACACAAAATGGCAGTTTACAAAAAATCCAGAAACTATTTTCAGGCCCCAATTACCTATAGATGACTCTCTGATCCTCTCTCTAGCTCTAGAAGATAGTGGAGAGAATTGTTTTTTGAGAGCTACATCAAAAAATTGATTGAAGTAATTTTTTAAAGAACCACTGTTTTGACTTTCTTAATTACAAGGTACTGTTTCAGTATCTTGACACTTTATCAGTGTAAGGGCAGTATACTTATATAAAACAGTAATTAAAACAGCAATTTTGGAGAATAGTAAATTCACTCACTTGCCACCATAATCACTTTCCACTTTGGAAATCTCTAACCTGGAAGTTGGAATGCTAGAAAAAAACAAAAAGGCATCCAGTAGGTGGAACTACACTATATAATCCCCATCTGGTATTGAAATTCAGTGGATTCTGCCAGAGGCATTTCAAACATTGATCTAGCATTTAAAAAAAAAAAAAAAAACACAAATATGTGAATTGAAGTAGATTTTCAAGAAAGTTTTAGATTGTCCCAAAATGTCAGACTTGGAAGTCCATAATGTTACTTTTAAAACATAAGCTTTATTAAAATATATTATTTGTAATTATAACTTAGATAAAATTTTAAAGATTCTCTAACAAAATACTTTAGAGATAATGTTAATTAATAGAAATGAAGAGCAAAGTAACTATTTGTATTGCTTAATTCAAGTTGTTAATTCCTTTTGTCTAGTGAGCTTAGTACACTGGTCAAGAAGTGTGTTTTGGAGTCAGTCTTGCAGGTTCCAAGACCAGCTCTTTACCCTGTTTGCTCTTCGGCATGATAGTGTGGTAACCTTGAGCATATGGCTTAACCCTCCTATCTTAGATTCCTCAGTTGTAAAATGTGGATAATAGTAGTACCCACATCATAGGCTAGTATGAACATGAAATGAGTTTAATACATATAGACACTTAAAAATATGTTTGTACATAGTAAGAATTCAATAAATATTAACTGATATTATTGTTAGTACAGTATTACAACAATAATATATTTATACACATATGTGTATATGAAAGGATCCTTGGTGGCACAGTGGTTAAACCACTTGGCTGCTAACCTAAAGGTCAGCAGTTCAAACCCACCAGCCACTCCACAGGGGAAAGATGTGTCAGTCTGCTTCTGTGAAAATTTACAGCCTTGGAAAACTTATAGGATAGTGTTACTCTGTCCCATAGAGTCCCTACAGGTTGGAAAAAGACTTGACAGCAGTGGATTTGGGTTTCTATATGTGTGTGTCTATGTGTACATATATATGTATAATCTATTACATACATAAATATATATATATATGCATATATATGTGTGTGTGTGTGTATATATCTATATCTATATCTATATAGATAGATATATACACATACACACACACACCTCTGTGAGAGCCAGAACTTGACAGGACTGCCTTGTTTTTCTAGGTCTTGCAGGTTTTCCACCTTTGACAAGATGCAGTATAACCACTTTTCTGTCTCTTGTTTTAGTGGAAAAGATTTGAGTTTTCTTTCTCTGACAGGTGTCTGCCTTACACGTGTTCCAGCTTTCACAGATTTTATTCAGCTATAATGAACATTGCTGTTATTAGAGGGAACTCCCTTGTTTGGTCTTCAAATGTACTATTGCTCCTTCGCTGAAGATTGCTAAATTGGAGACTGCCTATGTTCTCTGAAAGGAATGAAGGGCCTTTATTTTCCCCCTTGCAAAAGGATGCAGTGAATGGCTTGGGGGAATTAAAGCTTTAAAAATGTAGTTGCCATTTACTGTATTAAATCCTGGAAATGAAAATCAACATAACTGCTGGCTATTTACTTGACTCCATTTATTTTCTGCTAATGCATATTTGAGCCTAGCCAGACTCTGTTTGCTGTCAGTAGTAGCAAACTGTAGATAATATTAATTGAAATTTATAGTAGCTATTTCCTCATGTGTTACAGAAGCATTATCAGCTTAAGGCATATCTAATGTTATGGAGACTGGAAATAGCATGACAAGTAAGTGGTAGGTACAGCCTCTCTTCATTGGAAACCATTTGCTAAAGGATACGTTCCATACAAAGCCAGGTTGCTAAGCTCGAATGTACACCTTCCCTCTTTCACCCATCTTAATTTCTGTCTTCATGAGTCCATCCATTTTGCATATCGTTGCAATTTGGCCACATATAGTGTAAAAACCATGTGAGAACACCTTCTTACAGTCCTGAAAATTACTTAGATAATTCACTTTTTTTATTGTGTCAAAAAATGTATGTAACAAAATATTTGCTGATTCAACAATTTTTACATGTATAATTCAGTGACATTGAATATGTTCGTCATGTGCAATGATTACCACTAACCATTTCCAAATTATTCCACCACCATTAACATAAACTATGTACCCCCTATGCAGTGAATTCCCTTTTCCTCTCCCTTGCCCCCCTGGTCTCCATACATTCACCTATTTCATAAATGTAAGATCATACAATATTTGTCATTTTGTTATTCACTCAGTAATGTTTTTAAAGTTATTCCATTTCATAACATATGTCAGGACTTCATTTCTCTTTGTGGCCGAGTAATATTCCATTGATGGACCACATTTTGTTTATCCAATCAATGTTTATACATCCAAATGTTAATGGACATTTAGGTTGTTTCCACCTTATAGCCATTGTGAAGAGTGCTGCAGTGAACTTGAATGTATAGGTTTCTGTTTACATTCCTGCTTTCATTTATTTGGGACTATATGCCTAGGATTGGAATTGCTGGGTCATATGTTAGTTTGGGAAAATTAACTTTTTAAAGTTATATTCTATATGAGACCCATAAGGTGCATAGTCATGAATACATTATTTTCATCTTAGAATTGAGAATTAGAATTGGAAAATGGGTTTGTAGCCCTATTAGCCATTATTTAATTTACTATAATTATTGAAATTAGTGTTTATGTTTTTTAATCCACATAAATTCTGCTTATTGAGATTATTTTTGCCTTCATCAGCTAATTTATCTACCTGGACTTTTAATACCCTAGAAAGGTGGTAATGGAAAGATAAAGGAAAAAAAGAAAAAAAGAAAAAAAAAAAAAACTCTAACCTTGATTAGTAACCAAGGGAATGTCAGTTGAAATGAGGAAGACTGGTGATTTACTGATCAAATTGGGAATAATTTTCAAGTTTGATTATCAGTGTTGCTGAGAATTTGAGGAAACAGTTACTGTTACAAGGCAGTTTAGCATTGTGGTTCAAAGCACAGACACGGAAATTAATCAGAGTTTGAATCTTGGCTGTGCCCCATAGCAGTGATCTTGGGCAGTACATAGTCTTTCTTTGTCTCAGGTTCCTTGTTTATAAAATTGTACTTATCTCACCAAACCAAACCAAACTCAAACTCACTGCCATCGAATCGATTCCAACTCATAGTGACTCTTCTTTGAGTTTCCAAGGTGGTATCTCTAAAGAAGTAGATTCCCAGTCTTCCTTCCAAGGAGTGGCTGGTAGGTTTGAACCACCAGCCTTCTGGTTAGTAGTCAAATGCCTTAGGCACTACACCACCAGAGCTCACAGGGGTGGTTTAAAGAATGAATTAGTTACTATATATATAATACTTAAGAAAGCATAGAGCATATAACCCTGGTGGTGTGGTGGTTAAGGCGCTTGGTTGACAACCAAAAGATCAGTGGTTCAAACCCACCAGCCACTACTTGGTTACCACATGTCAGTGTTCCTGATTCTTCTCAGATTTTCTTGTTGTCTTAGGGATAGGCCAGAATTTTTCATTTCATTTGGCTTTTTTAAAATAAAGTATAAATATACCTTTAATTTCTATTTCTAATATACCAAAAAAAAACAAACTCACTGCCGTCAGGTCGGATAGGACTCATGGTGACCCCTCTGTGGGTTTCCCAGGCAATATCGCTACAGAAGTAGACTGCCCTGCCTTCCAAGGAGTAACTAGTGGGTTTGAACCGCCAGCCTTCTGGTTAGCAGTCATATACCTTAGGCACTGTTCCTGGTGGCATAGTGCCTCAGGTGTTTGACTGCTAACCAGAAGGCTGGCAGTTCAAACCCACCAGCCACTCCTTAGAAGGAGGACTGGGCAATCTACTTCCATAGAGATACTGTCTTGGAAACCCAAGGAGAGGTCGCTGTAAGTTGAATTGACTCAACGGCAGTGAATTTGATATGGTTTGGTTCATATAACTTAAGACTTTCACATTGCATCTTTGCAGAGAATTATAGATAGGGTGGAGAGCTCAAGTGTGTTGCAGTGGTTAAGGCATCCAGCTGTTAACCAAAAGGTCAGAAGTTCAAACCCACCAGCTGCTCCAGGTAAGAAAGATGAAGCAGTCTGTTTCCATAAAGATTTACATCCTTGGACGATTCCACTAGGAGTTGGAATCGACTCAGTGGCAGTGGGTTTGAAGAAGGAAGGAGCCCTGGTGACACAGTAGTTAAATGCTTGGCTGCTAACCAAAAGGTAAGAAGTTCAAACTCCACAGGAAAAACATGTGGCAGTCTGCTTCTGCAGATTTCAACCTTGGGAAGTCTAACTAAGGGCAGTTTAGAACTTGGAGTAGTTCTACTCTATCCTATGTGGTCCCTATTAGTTGAAATTAACTCAGTGGCAACAAGTTGTTTTGTTTGTTTTGTTTTAAAGAATGTGGTGTCACAAGGGTAGGACTATTAAAGGATTCCTGTATTTTTTTCATTTCAAAGGTTTGATCTGTTGAGGTCTATTGGAACACACACAAAAAAAAACAGAAGGATAATATGCATTTCACTGTTCAGAACTCATCATTTTCAGGTAGTTTAATGTGGGCTTTGTTATTTTTGCAGACTTTCCTTAAAAGAAAAAAAAAAACTCACTGCCATCGAGTTGGTTCAACTCATAGCAACCCCTCCTTGGGTTGCCAAGGCAGTAGCTCTATAGAAGTAGATTGCCCAGTCTTCCTTTCTTCTGGTTAGCAGTCAAATGCCTTAGGCACTATGCCACCACAGCTCCCATTTTATCTAATTACGTTCCCTTTTATATTCTTACAAATAGAAAAATTATTTCTACAGTCCTTTATACTTTATTGGTTGTGGTAAGATATACATAACTAAATTTGTATTTTAAATCATTTTTCAATGTACATTCAGTGGTGTTAGTTATATTAACAGTATTGTACAACCATCCCCACTATTTTCTCCAGACTTTTTCATCACTGCAAACAGAAACTCTGTGCCCATTAAACAATAACTCTCCATTACTTCCTGCCTCCAACCCATGGTAACTACTTATCTACTTTCTGTCTCTCTGCATTTATCTAGTCTACATATTTCAAAGAAGTGGGATCATGCAATATTTGTCCTTTTGTATCTAACTTACTTAGCATAGTATTTTCAAGGTTTATCAATGTGGTAGGATATATTAGAACATCATTCCTTTTATTGGTTGAATAATTCTTCATTTTATATACATGTGTGTGTGTATGTATATGTATATATATGTATATATATATATAGAGAGAGAGAGAGAGACAGCACCTGTACCATTCTATATTTCTACCAGCAGTGCATGAGGGTATCTATACTACACATGCTTGCCAACACTTGCTATTTTTCCATTTTTTTAAACAATAGCCATCCATTGTTGTTGTTGTTAGTCACCCTTGAGTTGATTCCAACTCACAGTGACCCCATGTGTGTAGAGCAGAACTGCTGTATAGAGTTTTCAAGGCTGTGACCCTTCTGAAGCAGATCACCAGTCCTTACTTCTGAAGCATCTGTGGGTGGGTTTGAACTACCAACCTTTTGGTTAGTAATCTAGTGCTTTACCATTTGCCAGTAGCCATCCTAGTGAGTGTGAAGTGGTACCTTATAGTGGTTTGGATTTTGTGATTCTGTAATGTTCATATTGTCTATTTGTATATCTTTGGAGAAAGATCTGTTAAGTCCTTTGCTCATTTTGATTGGACTTTTTTTGTTGTTGAGTTGTAGGAGTTCCTAATGTATTCTATATATTAAACTTTTATCAGATATATGATTTCCAAATATTTTCTCCAATTCTGTAGGGTTTTTGTTTTTGTTTTTTTTCCACTTTCAGTAATGTCTTTTGATGAACAATTTTATACTTTTAAATAGACCATCTATTTGAGTCAAGTGAGGTCTCCTTTTGCAAATTTTAACTTTTCTATTTAATGTTTAAATTTTAACATTTATGTTTTTAGGTTTATTATAAACCTTCATAATGTTTTGAAGTTAAGTAAAAAGCAAATTTCTATTTATATTCTAACTTTTAGATCCTAAAACTACATCAAAGATTCATATACAGAAAATTACAAAAGTAAATGTGATATTTACCTGAATTGTAGCTTCTCATTTAATTGTAACTTGAAGAATCTTTAGCTCACAGTGATAAAATCCATGATCTTCTCATCTTAAACTCATGTTATTCATTCACTAATTCAGTCAACACATATTTATTGCTAAACACTATTCCAGTAGCTACGATACAGCAGTGATTAAAACAAAAACTTCCTGCCCTCAGGAAGCTTACATTCCAATGGGAGAGGTTTCATATGTACAGCATGACAGATAATACATGCTATGGAAATACAAGTGCCAGAAGGGGCTGCTGTTATTTATGGGGTCATCTGAGAAGTAGCATATTTGAGCTGACACCTGAAGACAGTGTGGGAGAGGAGAACCCTATGGGTATCTTCAGAAAGAACATTCCAGGGAGAGGAAGGAACAAGTGCCAAAACCCCTGAAGTGAGAGTGAAGAGTATTTGAGGAAGAGAAAAAGCCTGACTGCTGGTATGGAATGGGAATGGGAAAGAGTGGAGATGACCAGAAAGGTAGCAGAGAGGGTTAAAACCACAGGAGCCACAGGGCAGCAGAGAAGACAAATTGGTATGGCAGTGCTATTTGGAAAACTGTACTTTATCTAAACCCCCATATCTCTTGGCCAATGAAGCATTTTATAGCATGTTGATCACCTAAGTAATTTTTCTTAAAACTCAGCAGCCAGAATGGCACAGTTATCGATCTTATTTTAGATTCATATATAAAATCAAACAAGAGTTTATGGAGTATGCAATTGAGGCCCCACTATCAGAATTTCTGTCATTTCTGTTCACTGATATTGTCTGTGTTCTTGGGGAGATGTACTCTCCCTTTTTAAAAGCTATTTGCAAGACTGGAAACATCAGACCTTGTTCAGAGAATGTGTGGGGGGAGAGAGAATGGATAAATGAATGAATCAATCAGTTGCCAGTGGAGGTACTGAGGTGCTAAGAGGGAGGAGCATATTATGAGAGAAACACTGTAGTGTATTTAAAGTTCTAAAGTGTTTACAAAATATTCTGCTTTGAGAGGCAGAAATAGAAGGAGTAGACTTGTCACTAACATAAATAGAGAAAACAAGTACTTTTAAAAGTGCTAAGTACTCTCATTTGTTAAGAACAGTACATGAATGAGTAGCAAAAAGTTCTGTTTTCAGGAGGTGCTTCAGGACCCCTAAAAGTGGCTGGCAGGCTGGCTGTCTACTATGGCCCCCCAACACACATATTTATAATTATGTTGGCCATACACATGGATATACATAGATAAAGTTAGAGTGGTTACATATGGTTCTATATATTGAGATAATTATTGCTGTTACAGGCCAACAGATGACAGCAACCAGCCTCCAGGCCGGGGTGTTCTCTCCATGCATGGGCTAACCTATGGTGTCATCCGGGTGGACTCAGAAGAGAAGCTGTCTGTCCTCACTGTACAGGATGTTGGCCTGGTGATGCCTGGAGGTAAGTACTGACCTGAGGAAGGTAGTTGGGAAACAGACAAGGAAGAATCACTTTTCACATGGAAGTGTTTGAAGTCAGGTATCAGTTTAATGTCTTAATAGATTAATCAACTATTAGATACACCAAGATTTTTTTTCTGTGTCCAGTCCTCTAATAGGCTCTCTGATTGAATGTTTAATTTCCACTTTAGATATGTCATTCTTTTCTTCTAACGCATTCATTAAGCTTCATAAGCTTAAAGTAATACTGCCTGTCAATGAAAATAGAACCCAAAATCTGCAAGAATTTCCTAATGGGTAGGGCATCTATGCCATTTTGTACAACTTTGGCTCCAGAAACCTCTTCCCTGGGGAAGCAGCATTGAATAGCTCTTCCCCTCATCCTGGCAGTCTGAAGAGCTTCTCCTCCTTTAACTTGGAAGGAACAGGTTTTAACATATCCAGCCGAAGCTGCAACACTCAAGCAAGACTTTGCTAAAGCACTTAAGTCTCTTAACAAATGTATCTGACAGATTTTTTTTAAAAAAAAACTATATGCATGTGTGTATGTATGTATATATGCAGGAGCTCTGGTAGTATAGTGCCTAAGGCATTTGACTGCTATCCAGAAGGCTGGCAGTTCAAATCCACTAGCCACTCCTCGGAAGAAAGATTGGGCAATCTATTTCCGTAGTGATATTGCCTCGGAAACCCAAGGAGGGGTCGCTATGAGTCTGATCAGACTTGATGGCAGTGGAGATATATATATGCAGGCCTATGAGGTGAAAAATTATATCAGGTAGATAAACTCCTTAAAACAGTCAACCATGGCAGATTAAAAAGGCAGCATTTGTGCAGGGAGACAGTTCAGAGGGCAGGACTGCATAGCAAAGAAGGACACAGGGAAAAGGTAACCACAGAGAGGAAGTAGGAAGAAAGAGATTACATTTTGGGCATTGCAGTTAGTCTCACAAAACAAAATGTGTATAAACTGTTGAATGGAAAACAAGTTTGCTCTGTAAACTTTCATCTAAATCACATTACCCCTCCAAACACACAGAAAGTATATGAAAACCAAGTAATGTGAATCTAGATAATTGTTTAAAAATTTAATTTAAAAAAAATAAGTTTTTCAAAAACTCTTTTTAAACCCCTTTTTAAAAAGTCACAGAAACCCACCTTTACAAAATACATAAGGAGAACTACCCTTGGTTAGGGGCTCTGTCTTGTCGTACACTGCCCGATTCTCCAACCTCCTACACTGTGTACTTCAGTCACCACAGTAGGGCCATAGGGCTCCATGAAGTGCTGTTTAAAAACTACTGTTTTAGCTTAAAGATCCATCCTACTTTCTTACACAATGACTGTACTTGGTTCCTGTCTTTCCATATATTTAAAAAATGTTCCTTACCATCTAATTCTGAAATGCAGACAAATTCCCTTGCTCCGTCCAGGTTTTCCTCACTTGGAATTGTCTTCTCCTGATGTTCTTATCCATATAGCAAGACAGTCATATCAATACACACACACACACACACACACATACACACACAAATCCAGCAACTATACCTGTGAGACACACTGGGTGGAAACGAGAGAGTTACTTCCTTAGAGTCAGTTTGTGCGTGTTTCTTGGGGAAGCAACAAATTAAGGTTTTATAGGATCTTAATAAGGAGCATGTGATAAAAACAAGAGTATGTCTAACCATGTGTGGAGCAGAAAGTGCTGTTCAAATTATGGAAAATCTCACTGTCCTTTATAGTGATGTCACAGTGTGACTATGAGCCTTCCCCTGGAATTATTTTGCCTTTCTGCTTGCCCTGTTTGAGATGTAAAAGAAATAAAGCCAGACGTTGACATTCCTAATTCTCAGTGTGCCTCTAATTCTAAAGTTCCTACAAAGAGTGTTTCTGTTCTTCCTTAGACCCCTGAAAACTGTCTCCTCAATGTCATAGCACCTTTACATGTACCTTCCAATTCTCCCCAAATTTTCCATCTTTTACAGCCTTAGCTAAACCTCTCGGCTCTATTTCTTTCTTTCTTTTTTGAAAGAGTTATTTTTCAAATAAATAATTGATCCATATAGTTCAAAATGCAAAAAGTTCAGAAGGTTATGCAGTGAAAAATCTCATTTCCAACCACTAGAGTCAACTAGAAACATCCCATGTTTCCTTTAAAAAATATTTTGGAATTATATAAATAAATATGCACATGTACACCCACATACATATGTGTGTGAATGCATTACTTTTTATTGTTTTTTGGTTTTTTATTTAACATAATGGTAGTGTACCAAATATATCTTCATGTCTTCTGTCTTGAAGCTCATTTGTTAGCAGTAGATAAAGATTTTACTCATTCTTATTCTGACTCATAGCGACCCCTCCTTGGGTTTCCAACATGGTATCTCTATGGAAGTAGATTGCCCAGACTTCCTTGCGAGGAGTGGCTGGTGGGTTTGAACCACCAGCCTTCTGGTTAGCAGTCAAATGCCTTAGCCAGTACACCACCAGAGCTCCTTATTTATTTATTTTTTTTTTTTGGAGTTTTTAATAGTGTTAAAATACGTAATAGTTTTTGTAAGCAGTCCCCGTTTGGATTATTTCCAGTTTTTACTATTAAGCAGTGCTGCAGTGAATATTATTATCTGTATTTTGCTCTGCATATGTGTAAGAATTATCTTATGAAGACTATGATGGGATTTCTGTTTCAAGGGGAAGATGCCCATGAAATTATGATAGACTGCATTACGTTGTCATTCAAAGAATTTATACTTCAATGAGTACTGGATGAAAGTACCTCTTTTTCTATTCCCTGCCCTAATTGTATTTCAGACTTTTTTACTTTACCAGTCTGATGGGTAAAGAATATTTCCATGCAGTTTTACTTTGAAGTTTTTTTACTGATAATGAGATTGGGCACTATTGCATGTTTTAACTGGTTTTATTTCTTAGACACTATACTTTTTTTTTTTTTTTTTTT
>NW_006921858.1:2865130-2872007 GCF_000298275.1 Orycteropus afer afer | reverse complement strand
GTTTAGTCCAATTCTGCATCCTTTCCTTCAAGGCTCAGGGGTCCAAGATTATCTTCTGTGTCTGTGTTAATTGGTTTCCCTTTTCTTTTTTGAAGAGGGTCTGTGCAATCCTTCTGCCTAGTCCGCCATCTTTTCCACCTCCGACACTATACTTCTTGAGGCCTCTGACACCGACAGGGGGTGCAGGCAGGTTTGACTAAAGGTTTTAGGTTTCTTTCTAAACAGCTCAACTATCATTAAATGAGTGCACTGGTCTGATACTATATGTCTGCTGAACCTCCAACCTCTTGGGTTTCTGACCCAAGATTGAATATAGTTTGCAGTATTGGTACATCAAGGTGAGGTACATGTTATGAGAAGTATCAAAGCATTTGTGGTGCAGACTAGTGAGAACTTATCATAATTAAATTATGGACTAAAATTAATTAGTTGCTAGGGTGGGCAATCAACTAAAATTCTCTGAAGGACTTGCCCTGACACAAATTTCTGGTGAAAGAACTCTTTGGGATACTGCTTTAAACTTGGAAAATCTTTGAAAAACTTTAAAGCAAGTATTTTGTGCTTCTTAATTTGCAAAATTCAAGTGGTTTTCTATAAGTTGCATTCATTTTGCTGATGATTTGTGTGTGACATCTGTATGACAAATGATCCTTAGGCTCATTCTAAGTATTTTCCTTACATCTAAACAGCAGAAAATGTTATTCCACCTAAGTATAATTTACACATTAAAATTATAGCAATTGTTTATTCACAACTATACTTGGGGTTTTTTTGGTACAACTTGAAAAATTATGACTTCTTTCAGGGAAAATGAGTACCTGGCCCAATATAGTTTTGTTCTAGATATGATTTCTGTTAACTTTGGCTCTTGTTCATATTCTCATTCTTTTTCTCATGTTATTTGTGCTTTCTTGTTTTACTTTTCAGCCATCATGTGTTCAGTGAAGCCAGATGGAATTCCTCAACTGTGTAGAACAGATGAAATTGGAGAGCTCTGTGTGTGTGCCATTGCTACAGGTACATCCTATTATGGCCTCTCAGGCATGACCAAGAACACCTTTGAGGTAAGCTAATGGAAAGAGTCCTCTGATCTGATACCTATCCATAGTTTCAACTTCAAACAACTATTTCCAGGTACATAGTAATAGCCATGAAATATAAGATTGTAATTTAAATATAAAACACATTTGTATTAATACAAATGATTGTACTTCCTTTTACCCTTTTTTACAGTTTTCAATAAATTTGGTTTATGTCCCTTGCTCTGACTTTATAATCAGTGGCAAAAAAAGAATAAATGCAGATTCCTAAAAATGAACTTTTTGATTTCTTATTGTTTTCACCTTTACCTACTAAGTATGCCTTTTTATAAACGATTCTGTTGAGTGCTGTGTGAACACTGAGTAGTTTGTAAAATATTGAGGGGAGAAACCATGTGTGTACTTAGAGTGCTTAGCATGGATATTCAGTCATAGGTACTATGTACCTGAGTGATAGATGAATGAAGGAACACATACATGCATGTATGAATGAAAAGGCTGACTCTGAGAACAGTGGACTCTCTCAGACCTGTAAGGACCATCAGCTCAAGCTAGGTGACAGTTGGTCAGAAATCAGTCCAGTAAGTAACTTGAGCAGACATATATATTAAATAATTATCTAAAGAGTGAGCAAGTATATATGTATGTGGACTTATATGATGTAGAATGAACAAAGAAGTTTAGGGAGCTCACATTCATAGGGCTGGGGGAATCAGTACTGAGCATCAGTGTTTTTCTCATATCATTTTACCAAGTGATGCCTGACAGGACACCTACTCCTCACTTACCTACTTTCTAGTTATCGGACATTTCACCTTTACGACAATAGTAAAACTATTGACTACTGTCTGACTGTTTAGCACATTAATGATGTATGTCTGGCAGTAATGAAGGCCAGGGTGCTAGGCAAGAGTAATGCTGACTATGATGGTTAAGATTATGTGTCAGTTTGGCTGGGCCATGATCCTCAGTGATCAGTCAGTTATTTATTGATGTAATTTGGCAGTTATGTAGTGATGTAATAATTTTCTATTTTGTGATCTGATGTGAGCATCTTCCATCTTTGCATAACAACCTAATCTTTCTAACCTAACCATATTGCTAAGTCAGGAGTAAATATAAGAGAAACACAATACTTGATTAAGTTATGTGTAAGAAAATATAAATTGGATTCAAAATGGAGTCTCATCCATGATCACCACACTGTTTCCCTCTAGCATCTTAGTGCTTGAACAACTACTTACAGCAATTTGAATTAGGTATTCTGGTGCTCTGAACAGCTCACTGAGTCATAGTGCACCAAACTCAGAGGAGTAGAATTAGAAAGGAGAAAGGGACAGGGGAAAAAATAACAAGATCAGAAGATCTATCCTGCAGAGGGCCAACAGGCAGCTGAGAAAGGCCATTGGAGACTTCCCTGGGGAAGCGCCAGCCAGCAGGTGAAAAAGGCCATCTGAGACCTCCCTGGGTGAAGGAAGAAGACACACCACACCAGTATTCCAGTGACCACACCAGCGTACCAGCGATCACCCTAAGGATCTACCTTCAGCACCTGATTTTTTCAGTTACTTGGGTTGGTTAGGTGCAAATGGGCACGTCTGGTGCTGCTGAAACCTGAGCATAAAGCCCATTGGTGTTGCAGGAGAGGTGCCCCCGCAGCGGGTCACCAATCAGGCTTGGGTCAGCTTAATGGCACTTAGAGACCTGCGCTTGACTTTATTGGTGATATTGGGACTACAGATTACTAGCAGGTACTCTCCTGACTCCAGCACCACTGAAACTGAGTGGATCTTTGGCACTGTGGGTGGGCGGACCCACAGAGGACCTCCCGCAGCAGATTGCGGTCTGGGCCTATTGGGCTGGTGCTGCAGATGGGCAGGCCCAGAGAGAGAAACCCCCTTGACAGATCACGAAGCCAGGCAGTTGTCTTGGGTCACCTTTTTGGCACCGAGAGGCCTCGGGAGTGGGTTTTTTACATGTGCCTGAGCCTGGCAGAAGGTGGTAACCCCCCAAACAACTGGAGTCCTTGCTGAAATTGAGCTGTGGGCCTGTGAATAACAGTACACCATCATCATTAGCAGCCCACTGAAAGCCCTAGAAACCACCCCTACTAACAGGGAACTTCCTTCTTCCGTTCTTCCACTCTCACCTTCTCCTCCAATAACTTCACTTATCCAATAGAAGAAACCACATTCAGCCACCATAATACCTCCTAGTTCGAACTCTAAACCTTCTTTACAACAAACAGAAACTCATATCCACATTCCACACAGTGATTCCACCATCACAAGGAAAACTGCAGAGCAACCCAGCATACCTAAATTAATAACTAAAATAATAAAATACACCAGCTTCACCTTTTCAAAATATTAAACCATAAAACCAAGAAAAAACAAATCAATACATAACCAACAGTTAAAACAACCTCAGAATGTCTAGGAAACAACAGGCAACCTCAACTCAAACAAAAAAACAGGACAAGGCATTAGAAGCAAAACCACAAACAAAGGTCTCATTAAACATGGAGGAAGAGGAGGCAATAGAATTATCTGAGAGGAATTTAGAAAATATGTTTATAGAGTTTTACAAGAGCCTAAGGAAACCCCAAACAGAAGCAAGGAGAACACAAACAGTTCCCTGAAAGAACTCAGGAAAATCATTCAAGAACAAAATAACAAGATTAATGAACAATCAGAACTCATACAAAAACAGCAGTTAGAAATCCAGAAGATGAATACCAAAATTACAGAATTACATAACACAGTACAAGCACAAAACATTAGATTAGAACTGGCTGAAGAATGCACATCCCACCTAGAAAATAAATCCCTGGACACCAGCCTGTGTGAAGAAAAATCAGAACAAAGATTTAAGAGAAATGAAGAAAACCTAAGAATTATATGGGATGACATGAGAGAAACCACAAAAGACTCATTGGAATTTCAGAACAGAGAGAGACAAAAAAAAAAAAAAAAATTGTGGAAGACTTGTTAACAGAAAACTCCCCCATATCATGAAAGAAGAAATGATATTTGTCCAAGAAGCTCATAGAACCCCACACTAGAGCCCAAGAGAAAAACACTGAGGCATATTATAATCAAACTCTCCAAACTCAAAGACAAAGAAAAAATTTTGAGAGCTGCCCAGGACAAAAGAAATATTACTTATAATAATCAAACAGGCTGAGCTCCAATTACTCAGCAGAAACCATCCAGGCAAGAAGGCAATGGGATGGTATATATAAAACACTGAAGGAAAAGAACTTCCAATCAAGAATCCTATATCTAGGCAAATTATCCATCAAATATGAGGGCAAAATTAAGGCATTCTCAGGCAAACAGAAATTAAGAGAGTTTGTGAAAACCATACCAACCCTACAAGAAATGCTTAACGAAGTCCTTCCAATAGAGAACCCACAACAGAGATCAACAAAATCAGGATATGTGGCATCAACACTAAAACAAAATCAGAAATAGAAACTCAAAATAAGACCATAAAACATTGTACACTAAAAACCAAAGAAGTCCATCAGCACACGACAACAGCAACTAACCTATCAGAGGGAATAAAACTTCTAGGTACAGACTTTCAAATGGAGAGGAAAACAGGACAATGTCTTCACAGTACACACTGTTCTAAAAATGAAGAGATAAGAATATACTCCAAGGTAACCCACAGAAAAAATTAACAATCCCTCTAAGCAAATCCAGAAGGAGGGAAAATATATGGGTTTAATAAGCACAAAACCAACTATAAAGAAGAAAAGGGAGAAAGCATTAGCCAACGAACCAAACTCAGCACAGAAAAGTATGACCAAGGAAACATCAACAACACGACAAAAAAACATAATAGAATCACTGCAATCAAGTCAAACCTATCACTAATTACATTCAATATGAATGGACTAAATGCACCTATCAAGAGAAAAAGAGTGGCAGACTGGATAAGCAAAGAAGACCCATCGATACGCTGCCTACAAGAGACTCACCTTAGACACAAAGATAAAAAAAAATTAAGAGTTAAGGGATGGGAAAAAATATACCAAGCCAATGGAAATAAAAAAAGAGCAGGAGTGACAATACTAATTTCTGATAAAATAGATATTAAAGTGAAAAACATCATAAGAGACAAAGAGGGACATTATATGATGCTGAAGGGGTCAATTGACAAAGAAGACGTTACAATAATAAATGTTTATGCACTCAACAAAAGTGCTCCAAAATATGTGAAGCAAATATTAACTGAATTAAAAGGGATAATAAACAACTCTACAATAGTAGTAGGAGACTTTAACACACCACTTTCAAAGAGGGGCGCGTCAACTAGAAAATAACTCAACAAAGATACAGAGGAACTCAACAATACAATCAATATCTTGACCTCATAGACATATACAGAGCATTTCACCCAACAAATTACAATTCACATTCTTCTCCAGTGCACATGGATCCTTCTCCAGAGTAGACCATATGTTAGGACATAAAACAAGCCTCAATAAATTCAAAGGCATTAAAATACTACAAAACATCTTGTTGGACAACAGTGCTATAAAATTAGAAATTAATAATAGGAAGACCAAGGAAAAAACATCAAACATGGAAGCTGAACAACTCACTGCTCAAAAGCAACTGGGTAATAGAATGGATAAAAACTGAAATAAGAAAATTCCTGGAAACAAATGAGAATGAAGATACATCATACCAAAACCTATGGGATGCAGCAAAAGCAGTACTCAGAGGACAGTTTATAGCAATAAATATATATATCAAAAAAATAGGAAAGAAACAAAATCAACACTCTAACTCATCAACTCCAGCAACAAAAGCTGATTCTTCAAAAAGATTAATAAAATTGATAAACCATTGGTAGATCTAACAAAAGAAAAGAAAAAGAAGATATAAATCACAAGAATTATAAAAGAAGGGGTTGTCATCACAACAGAATCAACTGAAATAAAAAAGATACTGACAGAATATTATGAAAAACTGTACTCCCACAGATTTGAGAACCTAGAAGAGATGATTAAGTTTCTAGAATCACAAGACCTACCTAAACTATCCCCCTCAGAGATAGAAAACTTGAACAGACCTGTAACAAAAGAAGAAACTGAACAGGTCATTAAAAAAAAAAAAAAAAAAACTTCCCACAAAGAAAAGTCCTGGCCCGGTGGCTTCACTGGAGAATTTTATCAAATATTCAGAGAAGAGTTGACACCTATGCTACTCAAGCTATTCCAGAACATAGAAAAAGATGGAATACTCCCAAACTCATTTTATGAAGCAAGCATAACACTAATACCAAGACCAGGGAAAGACACCACTAGAAAGGAAAACTACAGACCAATATTACTCATGAACATAGATGCAAAAATCTTTAACAAAATCCTGGCTAACAGAATCCAACAAAATTTCAAAAAATTAATACACCTGGACCAAGTGGGATTCAGACCATGTTAACAAGGGTGGTTCAACATCAGATATATAATCAGTATAATCCACCACATAAACAAAAGAAAATAACCATATGTTTATATCAATTGATGCAGAAAAGACATTTGATAAAATCCAACATCCATTCCTGTTCAGAACTCTCAGCAAAATAGGGATAGAAGGGAAATTCTTCAGCATAATGAAGGATATATATGCAAAGCCAATGGCCAACATCATTATTAATGGAGACAGACTCAAGGCATTCCTCTTTCAAATGGGAACCAGACAGTGATGCCCTCTATCACCACTTCTGTTTAACATTGTATTGAAAGTACTGGCCAGGGCAATAAGAAAGAAATAAAAGGCAAAGAAAGTAGGAAAGAGGAACTAAAGCTATCTCTATTTGCT
>NW_006921858.1:2828433-2864961 GCF_000298275.1 Orycteropus afer afer | reverse complement strand
ACCAGAAACACAAAAGACCTATACAAAGAAAACTATAAAACACTGCTACAAGAGACAACAAGGGCACTATGTAAATGGAAGAACTTACCTTGTTCATGGATAGATAGACTGAAAATTGCAAAAATGTCAATACTACCTAAATCCATTTACACATTTAATGCAATCCCAATCCAGATTCCAACAAAATTTTTTTAAGAACATGGAAAAACCAATTACTAATTTCATATGGAAAGGAAAGAGACCTCGGATAAGCAGAGCACTTCTGAAGAACAACAAAGTGGGAGGTCTCACACTCCCAGATCTTAGAAACTACCACACAGCCACAGTAGTCAAAACAGCATGGTATTGGTACAATGATAGACAGATAGACCAATGGAACAGAATCAAAAGTCCAGATACAGATCCATCCATCTATGGACAACTGATCTTTGACGAATGTCCAAAACCCATTAAATGCGGAAAGAGACAGCCTCTTTAACAAATGGTGCTGGCAAAACTGGATATCCACCTGCAGAAAAATGAAACAAGACCCATACCTCACCCATACACAGAAATAAACTCAAGCTGGGTCAAAGAACTAAATATAAAACCCAAAACTATAAAATTCATCAAAGATAAAACAGAGCCAAATCTGGGAGCCTTAATTTATGGCATAAATAGATTATCAAGCATAATCCAGTATGTGCAGGAGATAGAAGAGAAGTTAGATGACTGGGACCTTTTAAAAATTAAATTCTTATGCGTATCAAAAGACTTCATCAAAATGGTAAAAAGAGAACCTACAGATTAGGAGAAAATATTTGCCTATGACATATCTGATAAAGGACTTATCTCTAAAATCTATGGAAAACTTCAACACCTCAACACCAAAAAGACAAATAATTCGATTCACAAATGGGCAAAAGACTTGAACAGACACTTCAGCAAAGAAGATATACAGGCAGCCAACAAACACATGAGAAATGGCTCGCAATCATTGATCATTAGAGAGATGCTAATCAAAACAACAATGAGATATCATCTAACCCTAGCAATAATAGCAAAGTTCAACAGGTCAGAAAATAACAAATGCTGGCAAGGTTGCAGAGAGATTGGAACTCTTATGCACTGCTGGTGGGATTGTAAAATGGTACAACCATTGTGGCAAACGGTATGGCATTTCCTTAAAACGCTGAAAATAGAAGTACCATTTGACCCAGCAATTCCATTTCTAGGAATATATCCTAAAGAGGTGAGAGCGTACGAAGAGACATATGTATACCTATGTTCATCGCAGCACAATTCACCATAGCAAAGAGATGGAAACAACTTAAATGCCCATCAACGGATGAGTGGATAACCAAATTATGGTACATGCACACAATGGAATACTATGCTACATTAAAGAACAATGAAGGATATGCAAATCATCTCACAGTATGGATGAACCTGGAGGACATTATGCTGAGTGAAATAAGTCAACCACAGAAAGACAAGTAGTATATGAGACCATTACTGTAAAAAGACAAAGAAGGATTTTCTTGGGAAAGGGAACTCACTTTGTAGGTTACCGGGATAGGGAGGAAAGGGGAGGGATTAATTTTGGGCTAGTTGGGGCCCACACGCTGATGTGGATAGGGGGAAGGATACATGGAAAGGATCTGTGACCACCATGATAACGTTAGGAAATGGGAGGACACCGAATTGTGTACATAAGAGATAGACAAAAGACACTACTAATACCAATCAATATGTCCACAGTACTGCATTGCCATTAACACCAAACACCAGGCTACAGATTTGCACATAAACACCTGAGATGATCAGACAAGGGTCAGTGAACAGGATTGTACTCTACACTGAGGATAAATTCAACTGAGGCTAATCTTGCACACACACCAGTGATACAAAACTCCTGCAATCCTTACAGAAACAATAGAAGACAGACACAGAGTAATCCCTCACACAAGACAACCAGACACTATGGGAGAGAGATCCAATAGATCTACCATCTCAGGACCATAGTACTGGGGGCCGCCAGACTCAATTGGCACAACAAAATACATAAAAGTCTTGTTCCGCATCTTACATTGGTGAGCAGCAACTGGGGTCTTAAAAGCTTTCAAGCAGCCGTCTAAGTTGTAGCTAATGGTCTCCTAGCATTGGAAACGAAGAAGAACACACAAAAAAAACAAGGGCATGTGGAAGCAATCAGCCCTAGGACATGATGGCCATCAAGACCAGATGGTGCCCAGCTACCAATGCCAATCACTCAAGAAGGTATCAAATCTGGAGATCCTGGATAGAGTGGGAGGAAGAACATAGGACAAAATCCAAAAACTCAATAATGACCAGAATTAGTGGTCAGATGAAATCTTGTGAGACCCCCAATACTATGGCCCTGGAATACATTTTACGCCTGGAATAAAAAGTACCCCCAGGGGCTGGCTGTCAGCCCAATAGTTAACAAGATGTACACACAGGCCAGTTAACCCAAGTTCATACACCCACATACTCTATGGTAATACATCCCTTAGAGCAATAGTCCACAGGGCACCAGAGGACCAACGTTCAAATTGCGGAAATGCAGGACAAACAGGAGTGCACAGATATGAGGGCAGGAGGGAAGGTTACAGGGTAGGGAGGGAAGGAGACTGGGTTAGGGTTGAAGATTGTAAATGGGGAGTGAAACTAAATGTACACGTAACATTGAATGTAAAACAACTCTTAAAGGAAAGAAAAAAATATATGAATTGTTTGGGGATAAAATTTTAAGATGTTTTGTAACTTTGAATGTTATTGAACAGATGTGCCTTACTTCTGGCAGCCTTTGGGACGTAGGGTTTGCCAGCTTTGTGAATCTGTATTAAGCTTTCTAAAATATCCCTTGAAACTAGAGCTAGACATAAGTCTAAATAAAAATCACATCTCCTTTTCTATGTGATTTATCCAGAGCAAAACATGTTTAGAATTTGAACTCATTTGATTTGTTTCTTTTATATTTTTATATCATTTTATTAGTGTAATTCCAATAAGTGAAAAAAAGGAAAAATTTTATTGAATGGGAATCAGTCTTACAGCTAATATGTTACTTAAAATGTAGATTGATTCTTCATTTATTGCTTTTATGCTTATAGTTTTTGTAAACAAAAATAGTTGATTAAAATTTATTGGTTTATTGTAATGATTTCTGGGTATCACATTTTAAGATTTTTTTTTCCCAAAGTTAAAAAAAAATAAAAAACATAAGAAGGAAATCAGTGTGAGGTTCCCATATAATTATCAGAGGTGTAGAGACAGATTGCCTTCAGCAAAAGGGCAGGAATGGGTTGGAATGGGGAGTTACTCTTTTTCACTGTTTGAAGACTTCTGCAAGTAGGATTTGTCTTGGCCTCTGTTTCTGTAGAAGTATTTTTGAAGATAATGAGACAAAGATAAAGTAAAGCAGACTTCAGTTCACTATAAGGAGGTCTGCATAAAATTTGAATGATTGGATGACCTCTACATGTTTTTTGCAGCATCCTTAAATGAATACTAACAAACCGAATTATGGGGGTGAAAGTTTCTGGTGTGAATAATTCAGTGCCTTAAGTCTTTAATTTATACATTTTGCAGGTAGAGCACGTATCTTCATATCAGAGCCATCCATAGCCTAAAGGATGAGTTTTCTTTTACTAAAATCAGTTATCTATTGATTCAAGCCCTCCTTTTTCAGAATCTGGAAAATCACTTTATTAACTTACTTAATAGACTAAACATAGCTCTTCTTGCAAGCTGACCTTTTTTAATGAGAGCTTAATTAACAAAGTAAAAAGACTTTGAATCCAGAGACCCAGGTTTTCATACTGTTTCTGCCACTGAATATATGAATCATCTCCTATATGAATATATGAATCAGTCTCTACTTCGTCATTTGTAAAATGGATTAAATACTCTTCAAAGGTATTCTTTTTACTTGTTTATTTATCCTGTTTTGCCCTACTAAAGAGAACTTAAAAAACTTACAAGAGAAGAAACTTATAATGAAGTTATAAATATCAAAAGCAGCAGAATAGTAGGATTCAAGGAAAAAAAAGTAAATTATTACCCATTTTATGCCAGGGCTTTCTGGCAATCAGATAAAAAGGAAAGCCCAAAATGGTATAGTTCTCATTATCAAGAGAAATAGGAAGCATAGCATGAGCCCCAAATTTTCTTAGCATTGAATTCTGAAAGACAGTGTATCAGTGGTTCTGTATACAGATAGTCCCCGACCTATGACATATTCAAGCTATGATGAACCACACTTACAACTATGCCTTTTTATTTTTGTTTTGTACATGTTATTGTTAGTAATATGCACTGTAAACAGTGTTGCAGCATATAATCTGATGTTAACACTCTCAGATATTCACTTGTTCAGTGTTATGATTTACTGATCAAAACACTGCCGTATAGCAGAGTATAGCTTTGTCTGCAATGAAGTTGGTGTTTGTAGTCAGAACAGATAGAAAGTTAGACAATATTCAACTCTAGTCACATATGACAACTGAACTGTACATGTGCCTATCAGCCACTCTGACTTTATTGTTACAGCACTGATACCAACAAACAAAAATCTGATTTATAAAAATACTGGTAACAAAAAGCAGTAATATGGAAACTTAAAAAAAAAAAAGAAAAAAGATAGATTCAGCTTTTATGAAAACCGACCTATGATGGAGTCATCAGAACAGAGCCCATCATAAATTGGGGACTATTGGTATGTTGTTGTTGTTGTTATGTGTCATCGAGTCAGCCCCGGCTCATAGCGACCCCTCCTTGGGTTTCTGAGGCAGTATCTCTACAGAAGTAGATTTCCCAACCTTCCTTCCAAGGAGTGGCTGGTGGGTTTGTTTCAAATAATGTGGTTATTCTTATAGGCTTTATAAAAGAAAATAAGAGATTCCATTAAGGTGCAATTTGAGGAAAATGGTTCCATAAAGTAAAAAATGAGTATGGTTCTAACATATAGATTTATAGTGGATTGAAGGAGCCCTGGTTGTGCAAACAGTTAGGCAGTTAGCTGCTAATCCAAAGGCTGGCAGTTTGAGCCCACCCAGCAGCTCCCCAGAAGAAAGACCTGGTGATCTGCTTCCATAAAGATTACAACTCAGGAAACCCTATGGGGCAGTTATACTCTGTTATACAGTGTCTATATGAGTCCAAATCAATTCAGCAGCACCCAACAACAACTGCATAAGAGATTAGCTTCATCCACGGATAGCATATAGAATCGTTAATGGTTGTTGTTCAACTAGAGGTCTCAAGGTAGTGTTCTTGCATGGAAGCAAAGACAGACTATCTGTGCTTGGAGGCAGATGGATCTTAAGAAGAACTAGAATTTCCTTCAACTCTAGATCCACTCCAGCATATGCATAACTGACCATTTTATAATGTCACATCGTGAAAGATGGCAAAAATTTATTCTACCAGGTCCACTATCATGGCTGTGGAAAAAGCTCAGTACTCTTGGTAGATTATTTCATTCTGAACAGCCTCGTTTTTAAGTACACCCATCAGAGTGAATTTTCAATACAAGTTACCTATAAAAAAACCCCAAAAAACAAACCCACTGCCATTGAGTCAGATCCAACCCATAGCGACCCCTTCTGTGGGTCACTACAGAAGTAGATTGCCCAACCTTCCTTCTGAGGAGTGGCTGGTGTGTTTGAACCACCAGCCTTCTGGTTAGCAGTCAAATGCCTTAGGCATTACACCACCAGAGCTCCTCTACCAATCTGAAATTTTTCATACTATTTTTAATATGGAATAATTTGATTTGGAGGAATATCTGCCAGAAGCTTTAGTTTCACTGTGTCATTGAACATTCATTTTTGTAGTAGTTTAAAATCTATTAATGACAGTCCTACTTTATGATAAAATCATATTAATGTAGAGATGGAAACCTATCCTCTTGCTTCATATGGTAGAGAATTGCATTTAACTCATGCAAAAGTAATACCAAAGTATAAAAAAAGACAAATTAAAATTTAAAATATGAGTTTGAAAACATGAACTTCCTTTTCCTGATAAGAGAGTGTTAACTGGAGAGTAGCTATGCCTAAAAGGTGCTACTATACATACAAAACATAACTCATCTGCAGTTGATTAGAGGAAAAGCCAAGAAGGAGTTCTAAATTGTTGCTACTGTTGATGATGATGATGATATCAAGGTTTAGGGCATGTTCAACCAACTACTAGGATTGTGTTTATGAGGAAGCAAAGTACTGTTGTTTTCCTGACTAAAGTGAGTATATACTTGGAATCTTCCTAGAAAGATAGAAATGGAACCCACAATCAAGCATTCAATAGTTCTGGCAGCAAAAGATTTTTACCAGAGCAAAATAGTTTTCTACAGAATTCTGTGATTCATCTGGCTCAGATTAATTGGCAGAAATTTGGTTTGGAGAAAACTTCATGTGATTTGGGGTTTGTAGTGAAACTGTTCTTGCCACTTAAGATCATTATGATTACATACTCTAAAAACAAAATATTTCTCTAGGAATGTTTTTCCTGTTTGAAATATTTAGTCAGATGAGGAGGTTCTGGGCTCCATCCTGAGATCCTCACATCTAAAACATTTCTTCTGAAGGTGTAAATCTGAAGGAGACAGGCCTCCTATGAACAGATAGGAGGAATCTCTGCTTATACAACTTAAAAAAAAACTACAACTCTAATTTTAAAAAAATTATTAGAACCCACAGAGAGTAGACCAACTCCTATTTCTAAAGGTTTTCATACAAAACAAACAAGGGATGCTGTAGAGGAGATTTTTTTTTTCTTCCTTTTTTATTGGAAGGAACTGTGAACTAGAAGCCTTTTAGCATTCAATCCATTACTCTCTGATATTATTAAAGACTGTGTCATACTATCAGGTCATATATGGTATGGAAAAAGACTAAATTTTTTTTTTTCCCCTAAAGGCAATATGCTCAGTCCTTGGGAGGCAAAAACATAGATAGCTTCTGAAAGGTTTATATTTAATAACTTTTTCCTGGAGTCCTTTTACCTAATTTGTTAAATTATTTTATTTGGCAGAAGTCAAATACTGTGTTTTCTGAAACATACCCTGTATATCACCAGTAGTGGTGAGAGGAAGGGCTATCCTAACTTAAGAACTTGTGTGTTTTCCTCTTAGGTTTTTCCTATGACAAGTTCAGGGGCTCCAATCAGTGAATATCCTTTTATAAGGACAGGCTTGCTGGGATTTATTGGTCCTGGAGGACTTGTCTTTGTGGTGGGTAAAATGGATGGTCTGATGGTGGTCAGTGGACGAAGACACAATGCCGATGACATTGTGGCAACAGCATTGGCAGTGGAACCAATGAAATTTGTCTACAGAGGCAGGTCAGTTGCGTTTGTCTTTAACTTAAATAGATATTTTTAGTAGATATATATATTTTTTATTTAATTATGAAGAATTCAAAACTTGAATCAATTCCTTCAAGTTATGTGATTCAGGTTCCTTTTCCATGAAGTGAAGCAATTTGGACTCAGAGACCTTTGAGATTCTATCTAGTCTAAATATACATCATTTTATAGAAATTTCTGAAGCCCATAAATATACCATCATTAATGGCCCCTTTAAAATAATTTTTTTAAGTAATTAATTTTTTAAAATCTGTAACTGCAAAAAGAAAAAATAAAAAGCCAAATACTCATCTTGGTGCAAATCAGAAGACATGAAGGTTGTGCTATAGACCTACACAGACAAAATGATGCTCATTTACTTACTGACTTTCTCATGCTTTCTTCTTCCTGATTGTATTCCTACTTTTTTTGGTCACAAAAGGCTCACTAAATATTAGTTAAATTATTATAGCTCCTGAGTTTTTTGCTTATTAGATGGAAGTCATAAACTGCTTAATAATCTTACTTAAGTTTGTCAAGGTAATAGGAGTTGGGGAAAATAAACACTTAGCCGTAACATTGCCACCTTTAAATGATTTCTAAAATTATGACCTATATGTGAAAGGGGGCATAGTGGAGTTATTGCATTGCCACAATTCTGTGCTTACTCCAAAAGTTAGACATACTTAACAGAAAACCTTTAGTTTTCTAACAAGGAAATTCTACTGGTCTGGAGAGAATTACTTCCCAGGTGTATTCTAATTTTCAGCACAGCTACCATAGGCAGTTCCGATATTTAGACACTAACTTCTCCTTTCTACACTAAGAGGTATAAAACGTGTCACCAAAATTTGTGGGTTACCTACTGTAGGCAGCCTCAGAGTAAAATATGGGGTGATTTTCCCTTTGTGAGGTTTCTCCTTTCCCACCACTTCCCAAAGCTATTCTTATATTAATAAGTGTGTGGGAGTTTGGAATTGTAATTTGCCTTTTTGAAGTGATAGTTGGAGCTGTGATCTTCTGAGCTGTGTAATTAATAATGGTTATGAGAATTCTGCATTGAAGAAATAAGTCTTGAAGATCACCATCTGCAGTGTCTCACTTGGTGCTTTCCTTGTCTGTTTGCTACAGAATAGCTGTGTTTTCAGTGACTGTCCTTCATGATGAAAGGATAGTCATTGTTGCCGAGCAGAGACCAGACTCCACGGAGGAAGATAGCTTTCAGTGGATGAGCAGAGTTCTACAGGTGATTCTTTTCTTACCTGTGACGCTTTTATTCCTCTTTCTTACTTTTCAGCTCTCCTTATTCTTCTGCTAAGGTTATTGCCTAACCCTTATCAGCTGTGATTTTGTGCACATAGTATACCTTTTATCTTCATTCCATTTTATCAGAAATTGCATCAAGTGTGAAACTTTTATTGTATGTTCCAGGAAACTAGCCAAATAGATCAAGGGTTGGAATCAGGAGTTTATAACATTGGTTCCTGCTAATCATGTTGAAAATGTCACAAGCAAAACTTTTTTGTTGTGATCTTGAAAATGTATTCTCTTTTCTCCAAACTGTCTTTTTTTTTTTTTTTTAATTGTTTATGGTATTCCACTAGTCCTGAGTAAATTACTCAGTTTTAAGTTTTTATTATTCGCCTCACTTTTAGTAAAAATGCATTTTCTTTTATACTGGGAACACAGCCAAGTGCTGTATATATTTTATATGTTATAGACAATATTTTGCACAGTATAAGCATTAAGTGAATGTTTCTTGTTTATAATATCCATTATAACATGGTTATATATTTTTTTTAATTTTCTAGGCAATTGATAGTATACATCAGGTTGGAGTCTATTGCCTGGCCTTGGTTCCAGCAAATACCCTTCCCAAAACCCCCCTTGGTGGAATACATTTGTCAGAAACTAAGCAGCTTTTCCTGGAAGGTTCACTTCATCCCTGCAATGTCTTGATGTGTCCACATACTTGCGTCACAAACTTACCTAAACCTAGACAAAAACAACCAGGTATGTTTAAATGCCATGGTAGGTTTGTGTGCCATCTTGAATTGGCCATCTAGAATTACACTTTATCAGTATCACATTGCTAAGAATACCAGTGGCTCTCAGCCTTTTTCTGCTTCCGTGCTATTTGCATGATCTGTATCCCCTCCCATAAGTAAACCTACTCATTTCAAACCATATTTTTCTATCCAAGGAAATAGGGTCCACTTAGGGTGAGGAGTACAGTGAACATTTGGGTTGAAAGAGTTGTCAGTTTCTTGAGCCTCAGTCTTCTGTATAATGTCAAACACTTGACTTAGAGTTAAGTGATCTAGATTAGATGTTTATATAGTTGTTGACTGTGTGACCTTTGGCAAGGAACAAAATGTCTCGGTGTCATCATATCCTCACATACAAAGTGAGAATAATCCTTCCTTACATATTTTATGTGGCTGTCATAGAAATCAAAGCCGATAATACATGTGAAAGGTCTTTGAAGTATATGAGGAATTCTACAAATGGAAGATAGTAGTGTTTTTGAAATTATTATAATTGTAAACATTTCTCTAGTGCTTCACTAATTGGGGAACACATTATTTCCATTATCTTACTTGAGTTTCACATCTTTATGGTTGCATACAGAGTATCAATGAAAGGGAAATTATAACAAGAATATACTGGATCATGATGAAGGAACTCTTCAGTACAGTAAAGGAAGGTCCCAGAGCCTTCAGGGCTGAGATCCACAAAGACTTCATAACAAGCTGAACAAAAGCTCAGGCTGGGATGATAATAAAAATGACATAGTAGTGCATATTACAGACTAGTACGTGTTTGAAGCACTTTATATGTTTAACTCAGTTAATCTTCATGATATCCCCCTCATAGGATCCTTTTTATATATCTTATATATATGAGGAAAGTGAGCCACAGAGAAGTTAAGCCATTTATTTAAGGTTACATAGTTACAATATGGTAGAAATCCAGGAAGTTGGGCTCCTTAAGTGGTTAAGTCTGTTTCCTTAACCACTGTTAGCTGATTTTACCCAAAGCCCCATTTTTTAATTTTTTTTTTTTTAACCTAGCTTAGATCAATTTGCTACCATCTGAAAAAGAATGACATTATTGACAGAGTTTTATACGAGACCCTAGAGGTCGTTAGCATTTTGTATTCTGGGCTCATAGATGAGTGCAGCACACGCATTTTGTATTCTGGGCTCATAGATGAGTACAGCACACTTCATAGTAAACATATTAAGCAATCTGAAAAAAAATCCAATTTGGGCCATTCTATGGTTGCTGTAAGCTCCTGATGTTTCATGGAATCAGTCTGCAGCCTTCCCTGTGAAATAGAATGTGGTAATTTTTCTCATTTTAAATGTGAGGAACCTCATGCATGGAGGAGACATGCCATCATCCCAAGTATGCATAGCTACTCAGTAGCAGGGAGAAAACTTTAATTTAGATCTTCCAACTCTAAATCCTTTGCTTTTTACCTCTATAAAACTCAAAAGATTTTTTTGTTTGGTAGTCAGAATGTAACTTACACACACGAATAGCTATTTTCTTCTTAGAGAACGTAAAAAGTAATCATGTTTCCAACCTTCTAGGCAAATTAGATTTAGATGTATCACTGCTCTTTCATTTCTAAGCTATTTCTGTTTTAAAAAATTATTTTCCATGGTAACATAGTGCCTAAGGCATCTGACTGCTAACTAGAAGGCTGGAGGTTCAAACCCACCAACCACTCCTCAGAAGGAAGGTTGGGCAATCTACTTCTGTAGTGATACTGCCTCGGAAACTCAAGGAGGGGTCTTTATGAGTCGAATCTGATTCTACAGCAGTGAATTTGGTTTGTTTTTTTTTTAATATTTTAGATGTTTCTCCATTTTTTTTTCCCCTTCTCACTTGTATTTTATTCTTTCAATCCCTGGTCTGTGTGATTGCAGTAGTACAATGTAGAATAGGAGTGACAGATCTACTTTTTTCGATTGTATGACTACAGTGGCTTCAGTTAGTTAGCCACTGGAAAACACAGCATTATACCACAGTGAACATAATAAAAGGATGAAAGATAACCTCTTTGTCTCATATTATCTCAGAACGTAAACCACATTGGAATGATTCAGTAATAATTGCTCTACTAGGCATATTTGTTTCTACAATATTATAATTTATAATAGTGTGGGAACTCACCAGGTTGTCCTGAGTGTAAAATGGGAAATGATTGGATCATGCAGAAGTTCCCTCTCCACTACTTGAATCAAATCATTATCACAAAAGCTCTTGATCTAGTGACCCAGGCAGTGAGTGGTTCCAGCTGTGAAAGAATGAATGTGAACTCCTGACAGTTCAATAGTTTGTGCATACAGGATTCAGTACAAAGTGTTTATAGTAGGTAGAATCATTTGCAGATATGGGATGTGATTCCATAGCTACTTCCAAATGTCAAGATACCTGATGAAAAAAAAAGCCTAGCTAAGTAAAGGAGCTAATGCACTTGTGCTCTGGAGATCCAAGCTAGCAGGTGCCTGAACAGTCTTCTTTATTAGAGATTGAGCACTGAAAGGATTAGCCCGGAGATTTGGTTTCTTTTTACTCTAATACAATAATATATTAAATGAAGTTTTATTTGATTGCTAGCTTTAAAGAACACCAAAATTAAAAAAAAAAAAAAAAAAAAAAAAACCTTCCATTTGTAAGACACTTGATGTCCCATCTGTTTTTGTTAAATATTGAGAGGTCATGCAGTTCTATCACTTCAAGTAACAGTGTTTCAACAAATATTAAATGGCAGCTGGGGTGAAGTAGAAAAAGCCCCATACAGGGTACTTATAGATGTTCCTAACTCTATAAATAACTTGTAATGTAACCTTTGACAAATCACATTACATCTCCATAGATGTAAATGAGGGGACTGGATTTGGATGGTTTCTAAGGCCCCTTTGGAATAAATACCTAAGACTCTGAACTTCATTATTGACTGCCAGAGCACACTTTTTTTATTGTTTCCCCTTCACCCAAGTTAATGTCTGTCTACTCTCTGAAAAAAAAAAAAAAAAAACTTCCATTGAGTCAAATCTGACTTATAGCGACCCTTCCTTGGGTTTCCGAGGTGATATCTCTACTGAAGTAGATTGCCCCGTCTTCCTTCCAAGGAGTGCCTGGTAGGTTTGAACCACCAGCCTTCTGTTTAGCAATCAAATGCCTTAGGTACTTTGCCACCAGAGAACCCTTCCTTTCCCACTCACCTCTGGTAACTGTCAAAGATACTTCTTTTCTTGTGTGAAACGTTTTTCTTCACTTTTTATAATAGTAGTCTCATACAACACATATGGTTTGCGTAAAGGGAAAGGCAGTATACCAAAGGTGGGTGACCAATATCCCTAAGGAAAAGGAATACGTGGAGAGGTGCACAAGATACAAGATGTACAGACAACAAAGGTAAACATTATTACATACACAATACTGAATAATACATAATATGTATGAATACGTAATACTGAATAATCAGTAATAAGAAACATTAAGCTATAAGTTGATACATAGGTAGACAGGCAGGATAATCAGGTATGTGTAGGCAAATGGGATTATACCCATGACCGTATACGTTTGGCAGATAATGTCTCTATATAGGGAGCTCTGGTGGCGTAGTACCTAAGGCATTTGACTGCTAACCAGAAGGCTGGCGGTTCAAACTCACCAGCCGTTCCTTGGAAGGAAGAGTGGGCAATCTACTTCTGAGAGATACTGCCTCAGAAACTCAAGGAGAGGTCGCTATGAGTCGGGATTGACCGACGGCAGTAAGTTTGTTTGTTTGTTTGTTTTATATAAGTATTTATATGTGCTATAAATATGTCCAGGAGCTCTGGTAGCATAGTGCCTAAGGCATTTGACTGCTAACCAGAAGGCTGGCGGTTCAAACCCACCAGCCACTCCTCAGAAGGAAGGTTGGGCATTCCTACTTCCGTAGTGATACTGCCTCAGAAACCCAAGGAGGGGTCACTATGAGTCGGGCCCGACTTGATGGCAAATTACAACAACAACAACATAAATATGTCCATATATATACAATTACATTAACAGGTGCAAAGTTATGATAAGTTCTTAGCCACAGCAAAATACCTTAAGGGAGTGAGTTGCAGGGCCCATGGACTCAGGATCATAGTTGTGGGGGACATCAAGCTTGATTGGTGTAACATAGTATACAAAAACACTGTTCTATATCCAACTTTGGTGAGTAGAGATTGGGTCTTAAAAATTTGAAGCGGCCATCTAAGATGCAACTGTTGATCTCTCCTCTTTTGAAGCAAACAATAGTGAAGAAAATCAAAGACACATGGAAGAAATTATTCCAAGAGACTAATGGACCATGGGAACCTTAGCCATTTGAGCCTGAGACCAGAAGAACTAGATGGTACCAACAACCACTCTGAAATGAATCAGAATTAGAAATCCTGGATAGAGTAGGAGAAAAATGTGGATCAAAACTCAGAATCATAAAAAAGAGTGCCTTACTGGTCTAATAGAGCCTGGTGGAACCCCCAACATAGTGGCCCTTAGTCACCCTTTGGGCCTGGAGTTGAACTTACTCCTGTGGCTCAACTTCCAGCTAAGTAATATACAGACCTATGAGGTGAACAGTTATACCAGGGAGTTATGCACTCCTTAGAACAATCCACCACAAGAGATCAAAAAGCAGAATTTGCCAATGGATAAAGCTCAGAAGGCAGGATTACATAGGAAAGAAGGACACAGGGAAAAGGTAACTACAAGGAGAAGGAGGAAAGAGAGCTGTTACATTGTGGGTATTCCAGTTAGTGTCATAAAATAAAATGTGTATGAACTGTTGAATAGAAAATGAATTTGCTCTGTAAACTTCCACCCAAATCACAATTAAAAAGTTTTAAAAGAAAATCGCAGTCTCATACAATATTTGTCCTTTTGTGATTGACTAACTTCACTCAAAAGACTAAGGTGTGCCTAACCCAAGCTATGGTGTTTTCACTTGCCTTATATGCATGTGAGAGCTAGACAGTGAATAAGGAAGACCAAAGAAGAGTTGATATTTTTGAATTGTGGTGTCAGCAAAGAATACTGAAAGTACCATGGACCAGAAGAACTGACAAATCTGTCCTGGAAGAAGTGCAGCCAGAATGCTCCTTGGAAGTGAGAATGGCCAGACTTCATCTCACCTACTTGGTTATGTTGTCAGAGGGACCACTCCTTAGAGAATATCAGACTTGGTAAGGTGAAGGTTCCATGAAAAAGGGAAAGGCCATCAAAGAGATGGATTGACACAGTGGCTGCAACGATGGGCTCAGGTATAGCAAGGATTGTGAGGCTGGCATATGACTAGACAGTGTTTGTTCTGTTGCACATAGGTTTGCTATAAGTCAGAGCCAACTTGACAGCACCTTACAACAACAACTTCACTCAGCATAGTGGCATCTGAATTCATCCTTGTTAATGCAATATTTCACAGATTCACTGTTCTTTAATGTTGCGTAGTATTCTGTTGTGTGTACGTACCCGTAGTTTGTTGATCCAGTCCTCCACTGACGGGCATTTATGTTGTTTCCATCTTTTTGCTGTTGTGAATAGTGCTGGGATGAACATGGCTATGCATATATCTGTTTGTGTCATGGCTCTTATCTCTCTAGGATGTATTCCTAGTAGTGGGACAGAGCAAACATTTTTTTAGGTCATTTATTTGTAACAGTGTAGTTAAATGCTTGAAACAGATGTCCTAAATTTTAAATATTTTATAGAAAACCTAATTTACTTTTTGCTTGGTGAATTAGTATTCATTTAGCTAGCAACAGAACATACTGTGGGATTATCTTAATTGAGCACAGAAATGTTGAAAGACCTTTAACTCTTCATTTGGACTGGTAACAATACTGTAAATATTATAAAAACAAGCACAGCTTAAAAATTCCCTCGCATATATTTTATAAGAATAGCTAGAAAAGAGCCCCATCAGGGTAGTGTGAAGAGTAGGCCACAGAAAACTGTAGCACTCCAAAACCAAAAACCAAATTCACTGCCGTCAAGTCGGGTCTGACTCTTCCTTGTGTTTGACCCCTCCTTGGGTTTCTGAGGCAGTATCTCTATGGAAGTATATTGCCCAGTCTTCTGGGAGTAGGCCACACTTTTCTAAGTGGAAATCTATAGCACTACAGAGATGAGAAGCACTGCCCTAGTTCAGGATTATATAAGTTGCTGCTGTCTTTTAAATATACTTCTGCCTGTGTCCTCTGCATGACTTTGTCAAGCATGGTATGTTGAGAGTTCAATAATACTAGCAACATACTTACTGATTTATAGATTGTAAATCTGTAAGGGGAGTATAGGAACAGAGAGAATAAATTTGAGCTTCAAATATATATGTTGTGGGATACACTTCCCTTTAACATTTTTCATATGATAAGAGAGGTAATAACGCTGTGGGAGTATTTCGTACATGCCCACCTCACTTCAACTAGGGAGAGAAATCATCAGTTCTTGGTTAAGGTCACATTTTAAAAATGAGGTACAGAAAGAAAGTCTCCTATCTTCTAGCAGCAGTTGGAAAAAATAAGTTGATTAAGCCCAGGTGAAGAAAACACCTAACGTTCCAGACATTGCATTCAGATAATGCAAGAAGAAGTAAAATTTTAGTCAGGGAAAACTTGACCCAGTGACAGAGAAGCACAAAACGAGGCCCTGTGAAGACCTTATGTTCCCTGAAAATACTATTTTCCCTACCCTAGTTTGGATTCTTAAAAATACTATGGATAGAAAAATGGCTGCATCCACTGCTTGGGTTGTCTCCCTTGCTGTTTTCCTTCCTGGGCATCAGCCGTCACGGCAGTTGTCTCTGCAGCCCTTGGTGACCAGGGCTGATCTTTGGATCAACTCCTAGGTCCCCACACTGCTTGGAAATGTTCAGGCTGTTGATGCCATCAGAGTAGCTGACAGGCCACAGTTCCATCTGTCTCTGTATGTACTGTTTTCATTCAGGTAGAACCATGCACATTGTCTGGAAATTAGAAGATACTCAGTTTATATGTGTGGAAAATAAAAGAAGGAAGAAGGGAAAGAAGAAACAAGCAAGAATGAAAAAAATTCTAAGTGAAAATCCACTCTTGTCTAAAGATGATAACACTTAAAGCTAGAATCCCACATCATGGAAGGAGAAATTGCTAACAAAAGTACATTTTGTCCTTACAATAAGAACAACTGTCCATTTTCTGTAAGGAGTGAACTTGAAGCAGGTTGCTGTATGCTCACCAAATTGCAGGCACGGTGCAAAGAACTTTACAGGGATGAAATGGATTCTCACTGCCATAAAGACTCAGCATGGTTACATTATATTAAATGGGTCAATATATGTAACCTTGAAATTAACCTTCAAAGAAGTTTAGGGTAGTTTCCAAGTTGGCTTCTTAAAACAGCCATTTTGCCTAGCCAGCCCAAAATCACCAAGAAGAATGTTAAGGTATTTTATCAACAGATATTAAAGGTAGAAAGCTAATGACTAATAAGCCAAGACGCTGAGTACAAGGGTATTTAATTATCCATGTAAAAGCAATGAACTCATACATGTTCTAACACAGTGACTCCTCCATTCACTTCATGCCTTCTGTTACCAAAGTTCCTTTTTGTCTAGTTAAATATGGAAAGCTTTTCCTCTTTTTTGTCATTTTATTAAGAAATAAGCAAAACTTTAGTTTAGCTACCAAACATGAAAAAAGAATGTACAAGGTAAAGTGATTTGGCTGAGTACATTGAGTAGTCATGATTACACAGAAGCCATCATCGAGATTCCTGTGAATTGCCTGAAAGCAGAGATACCATAAGGCCCAACCCACTGCCCTTGAGTCGGATCCGACGCATAGTGACCTCTCCTTGGGTTTCTGAGGCAGTATCACTATAGAAGTAGATTGCCCAACCTTCCTTCTGAGGAGTGGCTGGTGGGTTTGAACCACCAGCCTTCTGGTTAGCAGTCAAATGCCTTAGGCACTATGCCACCAAAGCTCCCCACCATAAGGCAGGTGCCCAGAAATCTGTGTATTGACTGTTCTAATCGGTCTCAGTCCTGTCTTGAAGTATCTTGTATTTCCCCACATAACTGTGAAAATTTAAATATTTCATGGCAAACTAAATTCAGTATGAATGGCTATGTGTCTGTAGAGAAGAATGGTTGGCCCTGTTTTCATTTAGACAGCCTATTAAAGGTTGATAGACACTCACCTACCTTGTACTATGTGTTTTCATTTCATTAACTATAGTGGGAGGGCAAGATGATTGTTAGGGTGGTTGTCATGATTAAATTTGTAAGTTATACATTATAAGCCTTGTTCTATGCCACCACACCCCTAAACCTGTATCTTAAAATCTTTGTCTTTATTTGATATGCTACATAACCAATTTGCTTAACTACAGACATGCAGCCCTTTATGTGTAATGGATTAAGGCATCCTATACCTGATTTATAAACTTGTATCTTGAACTTCACCAAAAGTTTAGTAAGAATTTGACTTGATTATTATCATCTTCAACTTATGTTTTATTGAACTAAATATTGGATAAAAATTGGTAGCATCATCTGTGTTATTTTATAGTGCAGTTCCTTTGATAAGCATTCTTTTATTCTTCTTCCCTTTTTTCTCCATTTCTCCCTTCCTCTTCTCTCCCCTTTTGTCTCTCTCACACCTATGTACTCTTGCACATATTCTCACATACTCACATAACGGGATATTCTCCTAGAACCTCTATCTTTTTCCTATTAAATGTATGTGTCTTGGTTTATATGTATGTCTTTAATGAAAAGAAAGTGTCAGTAATGTTATTTTGATAGAACCAGGAAGGTACATAGTGTTTTTTGCAGCCAGACATTTTGAGAGCATTTCTATAGTTATTTAAGAAACTTCATTCTCTCATTTAAAAAAAAAAAAAAAAAAAAATTCTCTTTCAAATATTTCTCTATTCTAGGAAAAGAGCATTTGGGAATCAAGTGAATAACAGTAGAGTAAATAAAGGACTTTGTGAGGATGGTAATTGGAGAGTGAAACTAAATGTGCACGAACTGTTGAATGTAAAACAAATTTGCTCTGTAAATTTGCACCCAGAGCACAATTTAAAAAAAAAAAAAAAAGGACTTTGACTTTATGGTAGCCTTTTTGTCTATTCCTTCACCTTTTGCTCTGGGCCTGCCAAAGAACCTAAAATGTTTTCAGTCAATGGAATATTGGATAAGTACTCCATGTCTTATCCTTTCAACAGTATTGCTCCCTGAATTTGTCTCAAGGGGTATTTATTTTAAAAATGTACAATGTTTTATGGTCAACTTAGTGATGTATAATAACACCAAGGAACAAGAGTACATGTGATCCAGAAATCTTTATATAGCAGTGAAATGCATCAAATTTTTTAATAGCTTATTTGTTTTCTGTACTGTTATTCTTTTATAATCATTAATGTGAAAATATGTTTAGTGTTCCCTGAGTTCACAGTAAACTGGGAGTTGAAAGCATTGGGCCTAGAAAATTCATAGGGGAATCAGGGATGGGATTAAAATATTGTTTCCTTATAGTCCTTAAGGAGCCCTGGTGGGTGCAAATGGTTACACGCCAAACTGCTAACCAGCAGGCTGGCTGTTCAGACCCACCCAGTGGCTCCATGGGAGAAAGACCTGGCAATCCAGTTGTGTAAATACCGCCAAGAACAGCCTGTGAGACCATTCTTCTCTGTCACTGGGAATGTACCTGACCACCCAGCAACCACCACAACAACATACAGCCAGTCGAGGCTTGTTTTAATTAGCCATCATTATCATTTTAGTGATTTTTCTGAAGCCATATTCTAAGGAGATTTATTAAAAATCAGGTCTTTCAGAGGATTTGCTCAGAATACACACTTAATTGAGGTGGGAAGTTGTGTTTTGAAATAGTTAGATTTACATTTTCATTTTCCTCACTTGTATGCCACTGTTTCCTTTTAGAAATTGGTCCTGCCTCTGTGATGGTAGGGAACCTTGTCTCTGGGAAGAGAATTGCCCAAGCTAGTGGCAGAGATCTTGGTCAGATAGAAGACAATGACCAGGCCCGGAAGGTAAGCAACTACGATTTTAGACCTTCATATTATGTTCCTCTTTCTTGACTGCTCTCTAGCTAGAATGCTGTATTAGAGATAAGACTATTCGCTCTTATTTTCCAGTCTTCCAATTGACTATATACTGTTGATCTCTTGAGTCTTTGATGGTCTTCTCTTCCTACCTGTTTTCTTGATCCAGGAAGAGAAATCCTTAATAATTTTATATGATAAATAAGTTTATTTGTATATATACTGTTTTAGAAAATGTCATAGAAACAAAAAAATGAGTATTTCATAGATGCACAATGAGCATTAGAAAATGAAGAGAATGTTTGGGCATCCTTATCTTAGTGTTTCCCAAAGCCCCTTGTTTCTCATTATCTCTACCAACCTGATTTGAAACCCAAACGGCCTCACCACTACTTTGAAATGAGGCTTCAATCCTTTGGTCATTGCAGTATAAGTAAACATCAGTGCAAAATCTAGGTTTGGGGGCCAGACATCTTTAAAGAAGTTTTAGGAGCAGTAGGAGACATCCTCAAACCTCATTCCACAACAAACAGCACACAAATTCTCATGTATAGATACGGGTCTTCATTATTACCATTCAGCCTTGAAATCGCTAAGATTAATCAAAAGCCCTCCCATTTTTCCACAAACAAGATAAAGGTCCCATTCTGTATTTAGGGCAATTAGGAAATGTGACAAAAATCACAACTTAAAATATTGCCAGTTTGCTAATATATACCAAACCCAACCCACTGCTGTGGAGTCAAATCTGACTCATAGCAACCCATCCTTGGGTTTCTAAGGTGGTATCACTACAGAATTAGATTGCCCAATCTTCCTTCCGAGAAGTGGCTGGTGGGTTTGAACCGCCAGCCTTCTATTTGGCCATCAAATGCATTAAGCACTAGGCCAGCAGAGCTTCTTTTGCTGATATATAGTAATGTGTGAATTCAGTGCACTTAATCATCATGCTCCCTACCTACCTAGTATGTGTATTAAATGTTATACACAGATGTTTCTTATATCATGATACTAGCACTGTATTTGGGATGACAAGAAATAGGGCTGTCCTTTTTTACCATAGACTGAATCAATGCAATGTATATAGTCTGAGTATTTACAGTGCTATTTAATGACATTAGGTAATTACTATTCTAGAAGCATCATGGCGTAGTGCCTAAGGCATATTTGACTGCTAACCAGAGAGCTGGCAGTTCAAACCCACCAGCCACTCCTGGGAAGGAAGGTTGGGCAATCTATTTCTGTCTTGTTACCACCTCGGAAACCCAAGGAGGGGTCGCTATGAGTCAGGTCCGACTCAATAGCAGTGCATTGCATTTGTTCGTTATTCTAGAAGCATTGCGTATTTAACGCAACTCATTTTTAAAAGAAAAATAGATTATCCCATTGCAGCCCACAAAATGCATCATTGTACCTTCCAGAAGTCCTGTATTGGCTGTGGCTGCTCCTGTCTGTAATAAGGGAAATGGAGTTCTCCCATCCTTGGGAAGATTTTCAGAAAACTTCCCTCACCAGTAATACACCACCAGCCCTTTGATTTGTGAGTCTGTAAATAAGGTGTAAAGAATTTGAATTCCAGGGAAAAATTGTAAGCACTTGCTTATTCTGTTGATTATATTTATCACGGATTTTAGTTGAATATGTATCCTTCTTTCTCTGTGGTGTTTTTGGTAGGCACTTACAAAGCCTTCAGGCAGACTATGTTGTTACAAATACTGAGATCACTCAGTCCAAACTACAGTAGTTTGAACCTAATAACTGTGTTTGGTTTCAGTTCCTGTTTCTCTCAGAAGTTTTGCAGTGGAGAGCTCAAACCACTCCTGACCATGTCCTCTATACTCTGCTAAACTGTAGGGTGAGACATGCTGAATTCTTGTTTTATGATTCTTATTGTATTCTTATGTGAATCCTTGTTTGTTTGTTTGTTTTTTGCTACTTTGATTAATATAACTTTTCTCACTTAAGAAGGATTTCTCTTAAAAAATGTAACGATTTGTATATTTTTATATATCTATAAAGTAGCCCTCATGGCACGTTGTTTAAGTGCTTGGCTGCTAATTGAAAGGCTGGTGGTTCAAACCTACCAGGGTCTCTGAAGAAGAAAAGACTTGTCAATCTTCTCCTATAAAGATTACAGGCTAGGAACCATATGGGGCAGTTCTACTTTGTCATACTGAGTCACTATGAGTTGCAAATTGATTGATGTCACCTAACAAAGCATTCATATATGTGTATATTTTAACCACACTGTAATACTTATATAAAAAAGAAAAAGTGATGAATGATATGTAGCAAGAAACAGCTGCAGATCTATGAGATATTTATGTTTTTATTTATAAGTAAGAGGTTATAAATTAATTACAAATTCAGGAATGAAAATCATTTTTATTTTATTCATTTAAAGTTCACATCTTATATTTCACATTAGAGAGCCAATCTCAACAGATGATGTTCCAGAACAGTACTTACCGTAAAGCCTTAATACATAAATAAATAGCATAACAGTAAAAATTAAATATGAAAGTCTTAGTATATTTATTAATTGTCCTTTTTCTCACAGACCTGTAGCCTGCAAAGTGAGGCCAGCTAGAGCAAGATAGTAGCATAAACAGCCCCATTGTCCTGGTTCCCTACAAAAACACAAAGAGAGGAAAAAAAGTAGAAACTGGCAGAATCAACACTGACAGAACTGGAGAAACCAGTCCAAAGATTACAGCAACTAAGCAAATGCTAAAGCAAAAAAAAAAAAAGTGACATATAAACAGTAGCAAAATTTTGGTTTTCTACCTCCTGTACCCAACCCTCCTCCCTGGTCAACAGCAACATCATAAAGCAGCCTTCCACACTGTCAGAGAAATAGCCTGACCTCTGGCTCTAGACAGAAAAGAGAATACTGTCTTCTCCAATCATTGTGTATGTCTATTATAAGTTGTCTGGAATGCCTGAAGGACTGACACACAATATTCATCTTGGTTTGGCTTGTATTTGAACTTGCACAGACCTCAGGGATAGCAGGTAACCACCTAAGGCTATAACTGTGTGTAGCCATATAGGGCAACGACTGCTATTAACGCATATAATAGGCTCTAGAAAGGTGAATGGAGACAGTTTATTTTGGATAACAAAGCTTTCAAAAGCATTTTGAATACTGGAGAATTGAGAAAGCAGCACACAGTGCCCAAGATGAGAGAATTCCCAGAAATTAGCTGAGAAGACCCTATATTTTCACCTTGGACTGACTGACATTGCAAGCCTAGCTAAGTGTTGAAGGACGGTCCAGATACAGAGCTAATTCACAAAGTGTAGAGATTTTGTCTTTCATGTTTTGTTTGGTTTTCTCCCCCTGGTATTCAAGTAAATCTCTGTCAAGACTCTGACTAAACACAAGCTAAGAAACATTGTCTTTAGTAGCCACACAAATTTAAGAAGATAGTCTTTGCAATAATATTTAGGGTAAGTCACTAAACAAATGAATAATTATAGTCTACAACAATCTTTTTTTATTATAAACATGGATAGGAAGATTTAATATCATAAAAATGTCAGTTATTCACAGGAGTATATAGATTTAATGCAATTCCAATCAAAATCCCAACTTTTTTTTGGTTAATTGCACAATCTGATTCTAAAATTTCAAATGAAGTGTACAAGGACAGATAAGACATGTATGAAGACAAAGCAGAGGATGGGCGGACTCACACCCTAGCAAACAATCAGACTTATTATAAAGTATGGTAATTACCTACCATCTGTCTGTCTGTCTGTCTTATTGTGTGGCTTGAATGGTACTGTGATGCTGAAAGCTATGCCACAGGTATTTAAATTTATTTGGACAAGTTTTAGCAAAGCTTCCAGACTAAAATAGACTAGGAAGAAAAGGCTGGTGATGTACTTTAGAATATTGTTGTTGTTGTTGTTGGGTGTTGTCAGTTGGTTCTGACTCATAGCGACCCTGTGCACAACAGAACAAATCACTGCCTGGTCCTGCACCATCCTCACAGTTGTTGCTTTGCTTGAGCCCATCATTTCAGTCACTGTGTCAATCCATCTTGTTGGAGGTCTTCCCTTTTTCACTGACCCTCTACTTTACTAAGCATGATATCCTTCTTGAGGGATTGGTCCCTTCTGACAACATGACCAAAGTACATGATACAAAGTCTGGCCATTCTAGAAACTTTTGGATCACAACAGAACATTTTCCAACTCACTTGCTTTGGACATGTTGTCAGGAGGGATCTTTTGCTGGAGGGGGGCCTCATGTTTGGTGAAGCAGAGGACCAGCAAGGGCAAGGGAGACACTTGGGGAGTTGGATTGGCACAGTACATGTAGTCATTGAGCTATGAACGAGACCCGTTCCTAATTGTATATTTAAGTCAGATTTGTAGTAAGTTGGAACAGGTGCATACAGTTCTTATTTAGCCTTATTTTAGTGCAAGAAAGGGCTACAAGCCTTTTCAGTTATTTAAAAGCTGGATGTGCAGCCAGTGGAGATGATTGTGGTAAAGAATATGTTGTGAATAAGGGTTGGTTCACTCATTTCAAAGTGAGGGCAAATTTTCATAACATTAAAGGGCAAATACAAGTTAATCTGTAAGTTGGATGTTTATAACCTGGGGAGTTACTTTTGCTGCAACAGTGGCTTCAAACATGCCAGCAGTCATGAGGATGAAGCAGGAGTAGGCAATATTTCATTTAGTTAGCTGCTTTTCTTAACTGTAACAAGTACATGGTATGTGAAAAACACTATAAACAAACAAACAAACAAAAAACCTCACTGCCATTGAGTTATTTCTGACTCATAGTGACTCTATAGGACAGAGTAGAACTGCCCAATAGAGTTTCCACAGCTATAAATCTTTACAGAAGCAGAGTGCCTCATCTTTTTCCCATGGAGCAGCTAGTGGGTTTGAGCCATGACATCTTGGCTAGCAGCCAAGTGCTTTACCCATTGTACTACCAGAGCTCCTTGAAAATAGTATTATAGATCTGGTTTAAGGTATTTCTCAGACTTCTTCTGGCATCACAAACAGACTTTGATTAATGGTTTATCCACTGAAGCCTTGAAGCAGCTTAAGTGGTTAGGTAGCTGAAGAGAATGGTGAGGGCCTACATAGCCTAGAATACTGGGAAAAGGCAAGTTTATCCAGAATCATTAAGAACCATGACATGCTGTATACACAGTCAGCATTGTGTTTTGGCAACAGGGACAGCACTGGGACTGGAGAGGACGGTCTAGACCTCCAGGACGGTCTAGGTGGTGGCAGAGATTGGGCTCCCACCTCACAGAAGCTTGAATACTCACAAATTCTAATCTCCAACAGTTTTTTAAAAGAACAGTAACAGCTAAATAAATATTTTTTAAAACAACAACTGTGAAAAGCATGACTGTAATTTCCAGAGTTACCACATTATCATATTCAAATATCCTATTTCAAGAACAAACAAAAAATCACAGGACATACAGAGAAATAGGAAAGGATGACCCATTCAAAAGACACATAAACCATTCCTATGGAAGTCTAAATAATGGACTATTTACTAGATACAAATTTAAAAAAAAAACGAACAGTATTAAATTTTCTCAAGGAGTAAAAAGCAAATGCAGACAGAGAAATAAAGGAAATCAGGAAAATGATACAGGACCAAAACAAGAACATTAATGTAGAGATGGAAATTTTAAAAAGAAATCAAACAGAAATACAGGTATTAAAAAGTAAAATAACTAAAATGAAAAATTTACCAAATGAGTTCAAAAGCAGATGTGAAGTAGCAGGAGAAATAATCAGTGAACTGGAAGATAAGACATTTGAGACTGTCAAGAATGAGAGGCAAAGAGAAAAAGAATGAAGAAAAGAAACAAATCCTAAGGGATTTGAGGAACAGCAAGCAGACCATATATCCATTATGGTAGTGTAGTGCCTAAGGCATTTGACTGCTAACCAGAAGGCTGGCGGTTCAAACCCACCAGCCACTCCTCAGAAGGAAGGTTGGGCAATCTACTTCCATAGTGATACTGCCTTGGGAACCCAAGGAGGGGTCGCTATGAGTCGGGTCTGACTCGACAGCACATAACAACAGATAGTAAAAGAGAAAAAGGGGACAGAAAGAATATTTGAAGAAATGTTAGTGTGAAATGTCCCAAATTTGATGAAAGACATGAATCTACACATACAAGAGGTTCAGTGAACTCTCAGTAGAATAAACCCAAAGAATTCCACACCAAGATACATTATAATCAAACTGTCAAAATCCGAAGTTAAAACAGACAGTCTTGAAAGCAGCAAGAGAGTAAAGTAAATTATCACATTAATGAGATCCTCAAAAAGACTATACGCCAATTTCTCCTCAGAAACTATGGAGGACTGAAGTCAATAGGAAAATATTTAAAATGATGGAAAAAGAAGAAGGGGGAAAAAAAAGCCATAGAAGAATTCTAATTGAGCAAAATCATCCTTCAAAAATAAGGTCGAAATTAGTTAATTAATTCCCAGATAAGCAAAAGCTGAGAGAATATATTACTGTAAGACTTGCCCTGCAAGAAAGGCTAAAGGGAGTTCTTCAGGTTAAAAAGAAAAGGAAAGGTAATTTGAAACTGTATGAATTTAAAAAGATCTCCAGTAAAGATAATATCATGAGTAAATATAAACAACACTGTTATGGTGTTTTTGTGTTATACCTCTGCTTGTTATATCCTTCATAATTTAAAAGACAAATGCATAAGAAATAATTGTAAATTAATACTAATGAGCTTAAAATATACAAATATGTAATTGTGTCAGTAGTATAAAGGGGGAATGGTAGAGGAACAATTTTTGTTTTTGATCTGAAAGTAGTCTTAATTTATATTGTTGTTGTTGTTGTTGTTTGCCGTCGAGTCGGCCCCAACTCATAGCGACCCTCCTTGGGTTTCTGAGGCAGTGTCACTACGGAAGTAGGATTGCCCAACCTTCCTTCCGAGGAGTGGCTGGTGGGTTTGAATCGCCAGCCTTCTGGTTAGCAGTCAAGTGCCTTAGGCACTATGCTACCAGAGCTCCTTTAATTTATATTAGGTTGTTAATAATTTATGGTATTAAATATAATCCCCTTGATATCCACAAAGAAAATATCTAAAATATGGACACATAAGAAAATGAGAAAGGAAGCAAAATGGTTCATTACAAAGTGTCAGCTAGACATAGAAGTAGTCAGTATTGGGAGAAAGAATGAATAACAGCTATTGAATACACAGAAAACAAACAAAAAAATGGCAGAAGCAAGTTCTTTCTTAAACAAAAACAAACCTACTGCCATCAAGTCAATTCAGACTCATAGCTACTGTGTATGACAAAGGAGACCTGCCCCATATGATTTCAGTGGCTGTAAATCTTTACAGGAGCAGATTGCCTGATCTTTCTCCTGTGGATCGGCTGGTTGGTTCAAACCACTGACTTCTTGGTTAGCAGTCAGATGCCTTAACCACTGCATCACCAGAGCTCCAGGACCCTTCATTATTGATTATTAATTAAATTTAAATAAATTAAGCTCTCCACGCAAAAGGCAGAGATTGGCAGAACAGATAAGAAAACATGACCCAACTGTCTTCTGTCTATTGGAGATCCATTTTAGATCCAAATACAGTGGTGGGTAAAGAAGCTCTGGTGGCACAGTGCCTAAAACATTTGACTGCTAACCAAAAGGTTGGCAGTTCAAACCAACCAGCTGTACTGAGGAAGGAACATAGGAAAATCTACTTGCATAAAAATTTACCACCTCAGAAACCCAATGGAGTAGGAACTGACTTGATGATAATGAGTTTGGTTTGACACTGGTAAGTAGAAAATAAAGAATGGAAAAAATATTCCATTAATGTAGTAGCCAAAGGAGAGTTGAGTGACTATATTAACATCAGAAAAAATAGGTTTTAAGTCAAAAGCTGTTAAAAGAGACAAGGATATTTTATAATGATAAAAGGTTTAGTTCATCAAGAGATAACAATGTTAAATATACAACTGAAAGGTTGGCAGCTTGAACACACCAGCCACTCCATGGGCGAAAAGACCTTAGCTGTCTGCTTTCACAAAGATTACAGCCTAGGAAACCTGTTGTTGTTATGTGCCATCAAGTCGGACCCAACTCATAGCGACCCCTCCTTGGGTTTCTGAGGCAGTATCACTATGGAAGTAGATTGCCCAACCTTTTTTCCGAGGAGTGGCTGGTGGGTTTGAACCACCAGCCTTCTGGTTAGCAGTCAAGTGCCTTAGGCACTACGCTACCAGAGCTCCTCCTAGGAAACCTAGAGTACTTCTATTCTGTCCTATATGGTCACTGTGAGCTGGAATTGACTTGATAACACACCACAATATGAAACAAACATTGAAAGACTTGATAGGAGAAAATAGTTCTACAATAATAGTTGGAGACTTCAATGTACCACTTTCAATAATGGACAAAACATTTAGACAAATGATCAACACAGAAAGAGAACACTTGAGCAATCCTATAAGCCAACTAGATCTAACAGACCTGTCTAGAGAACTTCCTCAACAACAGAATTCTTGAGTAACGTTACATATTCCATGATAATATACCATATGTGAGGTCACAAAAAAGTATTAGTAAAATTTAAAAGATTGAAATCATGTAACACATATACTCTGACCACAGTGGAATGAAACTAGAAATCAAAAACAGCAGGAAAAGTGGAAATTTCACAAATATGTGAAAATTAAACAACCAGTAGGTCAAAGAAGACATCACAAGCAAAATGAGAAAATACTTAAAGAAAAATAAAAATGAAAGCATAACATACTGAAACGTATGAGATTCTGCAAAAGCAGTGCTCAGAGAGAAATTTATGTAAATGCCCACATTTAAAAAAAAAAAAAAAAAAATGTCATTCTCAAGTCAATAATGTGACCTTAAAGAAAAATAAAAATGAAAGCATAACATACTGAAACGTATGAGATTCTGCAAAAGCAGTGCTCAGAGAGAAATTTATGTAAATGCCCACATTTAAAAAAAAAAAAAAAAAAAAAATGTCTCAAGTCAATAATGTGACTTAAGAGCAAAATAAGTCCCAAACTATCAGAATGAATAAATAATAAAAATCAGAGCAGGGGAAAAAAAAGAGTTGAAATAGAGAATAGAAAGACAATGGAATCAAAGAACCAGAAGTTGGTTCTTGGTAAAAATCAATAAAATAAAAAAATCTTTAGCTAAAACTTACAAGGAAGAAAAGAAGATTCAAATAACTAAAATCAGAATTGAAAGTGAGAACATGAATAACAACCCTACAGAGTTGGAAAAAAAAAAAAAGATTATAATACTGTGAACAATTATACACTAACAAATTAAGTAAGCTAGATAGAAAGAACAGCTTCCTAGGAACACACAAACTACCTAAATTTACTCAAGAAGAAATAAAAAAACTCATTGCCATCGAGTCAGATCTGACTCATAGCGACCCCTCCCTGGATTTCGGAGGCAGTATCACTACAGAAGTGGATTGCCCAACCTTCTTTCCGAAGAGTGGCTGGTGGGTTTGAACCACCAGCCTTCTGGTCAGCAGTCAAGTGCTTTAGGCACTACGCTACCAGAGTTCCCCCAAGAAGAAATAAAAGATCTCAATACCAATAACAAAAGAATAGATTGAATCTCCACAATTAAAAGCCTTCAAACAAAGAAAGGTCCAGGACCAGATGATGTCACTGCTGAATTCCATCACATATTTTAAAAAGAATTAACACCAATTATCCCTAAATTCTGACAAAAATCTATGAAGAGGGAACACTTTCAAACTCATTATGTGAGGCCAGCATTACCCTGGTACCAAAGGCAGACAAAGATCAAAAGAAACGAAAACTACAGAACAATATCCCTTATGAACATAGATGTAAAAATCCTCAAAAAATACTAGGAAACTGAATGCAAGAGCATATTAAGAGATTTTTACACTATGTCCAAATAGAATTTACCCCAGGATTACAAAGATGGTTCAACATAAAAACAATGCAACATACTACATTAATAGAACAAAAACCAAACTCACTTCCATTGAGTCAATTGAGACTCATAGTGACCCTTCCTTGGGTTTCCAAGGAGGTTTCTCTATGGAAGTAGATTAGGCAACCTTCATTCCGAGGAGTGGCTGGTGGGTTTCAACCATATGCGTTCTAGTTAGCAGTCAAATGCTTTAGCCACTATACCACCAGAGCTCCTACTGCATTAACAGAACAAAGGAAAATAACTACCTGATTATTTTAATTGATGCAGAAAAGGCATTTGACAAATCTAAAATGCTTCTATGATAGAAACACTCAGCAAACTTGGAAAAGAAGGGAAATTCTTCAACGTAATAAAACACATTTATGAAAAATCCAGGACTATCATACTGAATAGAGAAAATGGAAAACTTTCCATGTACAGTCAGGAACAAGATAGGGCTAGGCACTTCTGCCACTGCTATGAATTCAGCAAAGTTGTAATATACAAGATCAACACACAATACTCAGTTGTGTTTCTGTAAATCAGGAATGAACAATCTTAATAGGAAGTAAAGAAACATCTGAAAGAACAGTAACATCTGAAAGAACAAGACACCCAGAATTTTAACTGGAAAGGTGAAAGACATATACACTGACATCTATAAAAGATAATAGAAATGGGAGAAAAAAAAAAAAAAAAGACCCAAATAAATGAAAAAAAATCCCATAGTCATCAAGTGGAGGATATAATATTGTTACGATGTCAGTATTACCCAAAGTAGTCTATGAATTCAACACAATCCCTATAAAAATTCCAAGAGGTTTTTTTTGGGGGCTGAAATGGAAATGCCAATCATCAAATTCATATAAAATGGTAATGGGTCCTGAATTGCCAAAACAGTCTTAAAATAGAAGAACAAAGTAAGATGACTCACGCTTCCTGATTTCACATGGTATTATAAGGCTACTGTAATCAAAACAATTTGGTAGGATAGACATGTAGACCAATGAAATAGAATTGTTATTGTTAAGTCAGCTCCAACTCATAGCTACCCTGTGTTCAACAGAATGAAACACTGCGTGGTCCTGTGCCATCCTCACAATCCTTGCTGTGCTTGAACCTTTCATTGTAGCCACTGTATTATTCCATCTCATTGAGGGTCTTCCCCTTTCTCACTGACCATCATCTACTTTATAAAACATGAAGTCCTTCTCCAGGGACTGGTCCCTTCTGACAACATGACCAAAGTACAAGAGACAACGTCTAGCCATTCTCTCTTCAAAGGAGAATTCCAGCTGTACTTCTACCAAGACAGAATTGTTCATTCTTCTGGAAGTCCATAGTATTTTCAGTATTCCTCACCAGCACCACAATTCAGATGCATCAGTTCTTCCTATTCATTGTCCAGCTTTCACATGCATATGAGGTGATTGAAAGTGCCATGGCTTGGATCAGGCACACCTTCGTCTTCAAAATGACATCTTTACTCTATAACACTTCAAACAGGTTTGTTGCAGCAGATTTGGCTGGTATAGTATGTCATCTGATTTTTTGACTGCTGCTGCCAACTAGATAAGAGATGTATATTAATTTGGAGGAACAGAAAGGCAATATACAGAGTTGACAAGAAAAATACTACTAAGGAAAAGGAAGACATAAGGCTTTCACTGAACAATTTTTTTTGAAGTGCATGACTCCATCCTTGGTCCTAGCCTGTCTTTGTCTGGAAGGTCTGCCGAAACCTGTCTACTGTGAGTGACCCTGCTGATATTTGAAATACTGGTGGCATAGCTTCAAGCAACACAGCAACACACATGCCACCACAGTATGACAAATTGACAGTTTGGTAGGGCAGACATACAGACCAATGGAATAGAATTAGAATGCAGAAATGAACACACACAAAAATGAGCAGTTGATTTTTAAGGGGGTGCAAGTCTACTCAATGGGGAATAAATAAGTCTTTCAATAAATGCTGTTGGGACAACTGGATCCCCATACACAAAAGAATGAAGTTGGACCTGTAGCTTTTTTTTTTTTTTTTTTTTTTGACCTGTAGCTCTTAACATTTATAAAAATTAACCCAAAATGCATAAATAGCCTACATGTAAGAACTCAAACCTAAAAATTTAGAAGAAAATATAAGGGTAAAGCAACACCAAAAACACAAGCAACAAATGAAAAAACAGATAAATTAAACTTCATCAAAATGAAAGGCTTTTGTGCATCAAAGAACTTTTTAAACAAAGTGAAGAAGCAGCCTACAGGATGGGAGATAATATTTGGGAATCCACGTATCAGATAAGGATTTAACACCCAGAATATATAAAGAACTTTTACAATTCAATAACAAAAAGAAAAAATCCAATGACAAAGTGGGCAAGAATTTAAATAAACATTTCTCCCAGGAAGATAAACAAATGGTCAATAAACATGTGAAAAGATACTCGACACCATTAGTCATTAAGGAAATGCACATCAAAACCACAATGAGATACCACTTTATACCCCTTGTTGTTGTTGTTGTTGTTGTTATGTGCCATCGAGTCGCCCCGACTCATAGAGACCCCTCCTTGGGTTTCCGAGGCAGTATCACTATGGAAGTAGGATTGCCCAACCTTCCTTCCGAGGAGTGGCTGGTGGGTTTGAACCACCAGCCTTCTGGTTAGCAGTCAAGTGCTCTAGGATGACTGTTATCAGAGCGCAGAAAATAGTACATGTCTGCAAGCTTGTGGAGAAATTAGAACCCTCATCCATTATTGGTTGGAATGTAAAATGGTGCAGCTGCTGTGGAAAGCAGTTAGGCAGTTCCGCTAAAAGTTAGAATTACCATATAATCCACCAATTCCACTTGACTTAAAAAATTTTAAGCTTTTTTATGTACACAAGTGTATTTACTGAATATGCATTATATTTATAACTAGGAAAAAAACTTTCTGAAGTATGACTGCTTAGAGTTGGTAAAAATAAAATTCTTAGTGCACAAAAGTGTCTCTTACAGCTTAAAGTAGTAGACTGAATACAAATAAAATGAATGGCAGCAATGAAATTTATTCCCTGAATCTCTAATTTGGATATCCATGTATCAGACCATTTTTCCATGCCATTTGGTTTATATAAATAACCTCTTATCCTCTTCAGTCGTAACAAGTGCATATTATCCTGAAATTGTTTTGTGTACTCAGTTGGTTCACTGTCTCTGCTCAAGACATCCTTCAGAAAAAGTCTAAATAATTCCCAATTCCTTGGATTTCATTGTATAGAAAATCTCCAGTTTTTACCACTTCCTATTTTGACTTTTTTTTTTTTTTTTTTTTGACATTTTGATAATCAGACATCATGTTTGGTAGACTGAGGGAAACCCTCAATGACATGGTTTGATACAGTAACTGTAACAATGGACTCAAGCATACCAACAGTAAAGAAAATGGCACAGGACTTGGCAATGCTTAGTTCTGCTGTACATAAATTTGCCATGAGTTGGAAGCTATTTAATAGCATCTAACAACACCAACTTTTGCCCCTGTACTTATTTAACATTGTCTAATGAAGCTTTTCTTTCCCTTCTGATTATTCTTTACTTTCATGGGACAATTTTTGCTGCTATTCAAGCTCACAAAACCAAGCCAAACCAAACCAGTTACCATTGAGTTGACTGACTCATGGTGACCCCATGTGTTGCAGTATAGAACTGTGTTCCATAGAGTTTTCAGTGACCATAATCTTATGGAAATAGTTCTCCAGGCCTTTCTCCCACCATGCCTCTGAGTAGGTTCAAATCACCATCCTTTTGATTGGTAATTGAGTGCCCAGGGGTTCCATTCATGATTACAGATGCAGAGTAATAGAAGACATGGCAAACACTTGATTTGACTGCTAACCAGAAGGCTGGGGGTTCAAACCTACCAGCCATTCCTCGAAAGGAAGGTTGGGCAATCTACTTCCATAGTGATACTGCCTCAGAAACCCGAGGAGGGGTCGCTATGAGTCTAATCAACTTGACGGCAGTGAGTTTGCTTTTTGATTTAAAGTTACTATGAGGACATGTTACTGGAAAGAAGCCTGCCTTGTATGTTTATGTTTTATGTTTTCATATTTTTCTCTCCGTTGGATCCTTCCTGAACATAAAATACAGGTTAAACTCCCTTTTCCTAAAATAGTTGACCAGCTTATGTGACATTGTCATAATTCCTCTTTAATCGCTCTCTGACTTTTCTTGTGCTCTGAATGTAGCATTTCTCCTAGAAACTGTTCGTGACTCTGTTCTTTCTCCATAGTTTTCTGTGGTTCTCCAGAGTACAGTGTCACCTCCACAATGATGACCCAAATTTATAGTCCTATCTCCAGCCTCTCAAGTGCTAGTTGTTACTATCCAGATCCCTTTAGCTAAATATATTTTTCCCTGTGTTTATATTGTCTCCTCCATAAACTGTAAGCAGCTTAAGAATAAGAATCACACCTGAATTGTCTTTTTAAGCCCTTCCTCCCACATCACCTGATAAATTGCTGCACATATTTATAGAATAAATGTATGTCTCAAAACAATCTAACAGTAAAAATGAGTAGCTTAAAAAGTACATAGTAAATCCCTCAATTATGCAAAGATTTCAGAATGACTTAGATATGTTCATAGGCAATATGTCCCACTGGTAGGAAGGAAATAGAGATATTCTAACTAAATCTTCTAATGTGTGAAGGAGATTTACCTGATTGTTGACTGGAATGATGCCAGAGTGCTGGGCTTGGTGTATAATTGATCTTACCCTGTGTGACATCCTTGTGACCTTGTGGTCATAATCCTTGTGGTCCTAGTCATTGACTGGATCTTAGTCAGACACTGAATTTTTCAGAAAACTGTGTTTACTGGAAGTGCCTCAAGTACCCTAAAAAGGACTTCATTAGAAACATAAGAGAAAAGTCAGATAGGGGTGAGTTTGAAGGATCAAAGACATTAATTAATTTATTTTAGGGTTTCATGAAGGAAGTATAGTCCAAAGATCCCATTCCCTTTTAGATGTGACCTGCTGTTTTCCAAGATTGTCTTGTCATGGAGAAAATTCTATTTTAAATTATCTGAATGATCTTAAAAGCACTTTGAGCTATAAAGCTATTCTCCTAAAAGGATCAAGCCCAAGAATCTGCATTAGTTCCTGTCTTAGTTTTCTAGTGCTGCTATAACAGAAATACCGCAATGAGTAGCTTTAACAAACAGCAGTTTATTTTCTCAGAGTTTAGGAGGCTACAAGTTTGAATTCAGGGTGCTGGTTCTAGGGGAGGACTTTCCCTCTTTCTCTGCTCTGGGGAAGGTCCTTGTCTCCTTTCAGCTTCTGTTCCTTGGTTCTTTGGCTGTCTTTATATGGCATGGCATTTATCTTCCCCAATCTGTGCTGCTTTGCTTCTGTGCCTAATTTGCTCTTTTTATATCTCAAAGGTAATTGGTTTAAAACATACCCTACACTGATAGGAGCTCTGGTGGAGTGGTGCCTAAGGCATTTGGCTGCTAACCAGAAGGCTGGCACTTCAAACCCACCAGCCACTTCTTGGAAGGAAGGTTGGGCAATCTACTTCCATAGTGATACAGCCTCAGAAACCCAAGGAGAGGCAGTTACACTGATAATACCTCATTAGCATAACAAAGAAAGCCCTATTCCTAAATGGGATTGTATCCACAAGTATGTTGTTGTTATTGTTGTTATGTGAGGTGGTGTGGGACCTTGGATTTCCCAGGCAAGGCAATATCACTTTGGAAGTAGATTGCCCAACCGTCCTTCCCAGGAGTGGCTGGTGGGTTTGAACCGCCAGCCTACTGGTTAGCAGTTAAGTGCCTTAGGCACTACACTACCAGAGCTCCTTTGCCACAAGTATAGGGATTAATATTTACAACACAAATTTTGGGGGGATACAGTTCAATTATAACAGTTCAGCCTCATGTTGTTGTTGTTAGATGCTGTTGAGTTGTTCCCTACTTATAGTGACTCTATGGTGCAGTGCCTAAGGCATTTGACTGCTAACTAGAAGGTTGGTGGTGCAAACCCACCAGCCACTCTGCAGAAGGATGGGGCAGTCTACTTCTGTGAAGATTTACAGTCTCTGAAACCCAGTGGGGGTTGCTATGAGTCAGAATCAACTTTATGGCAGTGGTTTTTTTTTTGGTTTGGTTTTATGCATAACAGAACAAAACACTGCCAGGTCCTGGGCCATCCTCACAATCATTGCTGTGTTTGAGCCTAGTGTTGCAGCCATTGTATCGATCCATTTTGCTGAGGGTCATCTTCTTTTATGCTGAGACACTCTACCAAGCATAATGTCCTTCTCCAGAGACTTCATATACACTTAGAACAAATGTCCCAAGTATTTTTATGGTTATTATACTGTGATTTCCACTTCTTAAATCAATCTTCTTGTTCACCACTGTCCAGTAGAAATGTAACGCAAGTCACATGTAATTTTAAATTGTTTTAAAAACGCTTAAAATGTAAAAAGAAGCAGGTGAAATTATTTCTAGGAGCTCTGATAGTGTAGTGCCTAAGGCACTTGACTGCTAACCAGAAGGCTGGCAGTTCAAACCCACCAGCCACTCCTCAAAAGGAAGGTTGGGCAATCTACTTTTGTGGTGATACTGCCTCGGAAGCCCAAGGAGGGGTCACTATGAATCGGGTCTGACTTGACAGCAACAGTATATCTAAAAATATTATTTTGCATGTGGCGGAAGCCACATTTTATGTGCTTCGTAGCCACATGTGGCTAGTGACAACTACGAGGACAGTGTGGTCTAGGTTATCATGAATTCTACTACTTCTGTCTTGCTCTCCTTGATCATGGACTCTTCTAAAATGATTGAACTATTTGGTCTATAAATAGGAGTGATGATTTCTATTTGTAGCGAGGACTATTTGTTCATATAATCTTCTCCACTGGTAATATAGTTAATAGGCATCAGTTGTATATAATATTTTTAATAGGAAGGAAGGATTTAATTTATTGCAAATCATGGAAAACTTATATTTTGGGACCTGTTTACATAAAAAAGAGCATCTGTTACTTTGTGTTGTAAACAAAAACAACAGCCAACTCTTTTTTGCTTACTCTGCTGTTTTTTTTTTTTTTTTTTTCCT
>NW_006921858.1:2820081-2820745 GCF_000298275.1 Orycteropus afer afer | reverse complement strand
ATCTTCTGTGTCTGTGTTAATTGGTTTCCCTTTTCTTTGTTGAAGAGGGTCTGTGCAATCCTTCTGCCTAGTCCACCATCTTGCCCCGCCTCTCACTCTGCTGTTTTTTATTAGCACTTTGGAAGCATTACAGATTAATGGCAAGTGAACAGTACTAGTTCCAATAACTGAGATTTTTTTCCTAGTACATTACAAAATATTCAGTTATTTCTTACTGAGTGCCCTCAAAATAGGCCAATGGCATTTTTTTAATGTTATTTATTTATTTACTTTTCTTAAGTAGAAATTAAGATGAATCCAATTCATTAAAGTTTTCTTAATGGCAACTTCTTATTCCCAGATAATTCATTCCTCTGAAAAGGAGGATTGGTATTTTTCTAGATAATATCTTATGAAAATCAGTGATGATACTGATTCTTTTGTGAAGAAGAGATTTCTCTCAGTGCAACAGCAATCTCTTTTAACTTTCTTTTTCTTTTTACTTGCAGTAACTTCTTTAAATTTTAAAATAGAAATTCTATTTGGCTTTTTCTTCATTGCTTAATATTTTTCCAGTTATTATCTAATTTAATGTAAAACTTTTAAATGGTGACAAATTTACAATCATGACAACTGAAATTTTTTGTCATTAGAATTGGGAGCGCTGGAGGCATAGTGCCTAAGG
>NW_006921858.1:2783860-2819892 GCF_000298275.1 Orycteropus afer afer | reverse complement strand
TCGCTATGAGTCGGGGCTGACTCGACGGCACATAACAACAACAACAACAACCAGAAGGCTGGTGGTTCAAACCTACCAAACACTCCTCAGAAGGAAGACTCGGCTACTGCTGTAGAGATACTGCCTCAGAAACCCAAGGAGGGGTCGCTGTGGGTCAAATTTGACTCGGAGGCAGTGAGTTGTTTGGTAGAATAGGGATTTGGTGAATGGGTTACCATAATTACCATTCTGTCAAAATACCTCCGAAGGCTACTTTTAATAAAGGTCAGCCCTAGTGAAACAGTTTTACTATAACTTCTTAAGCACGTGAGCTTCTGTGTAGAAAGCTATAATGAAGCTATTGACCTGAGAACCATTCATCTATAACGTTTCTTCTGTATTTCTTAACAACTAGTACATTGGAAAATGAAATGTGTAACTGAAAATCAGTGATGTTTCTCTTGAGGTAAAAGGTTATATTAGGATTGCCAAAGAACAAGTGGTAATAAACAGTGCCGTAGAAGTCTGATGTGATATGTGTCACATTATAGACTTACTATATGGTACAGTCATGTCAAGTGTAGTTTTACCATATGCCAATTTGACCTTGCAGGCCGAGGAAAAGAAAGGAAAATGTTATTAAGATAGTGTGGGTATTTGGACCTGCCAAACCGCTTATCAGTAGATACCCCAATGTCCTGGGTAGGGATAAGATAAGAAACCTGGATCTACATTTTATTTGGTGAATCTCATTCCTGCAGTGAATCTCATTCCCACATGCTTTCCTAGTGTGAGTACCTTGCCTGACTGAGAGTAAATCTAGTGTTTAAACAGAAACCATTTATCACGTTTGAACACAACAATCACTGCATCTAGTGGCCAGGCAATGACACAGCTTCCATTCTCATTTGTGAAGGAAAACTTAATTCTGGCAGACTTGATATAAAATAGGATGCCTCATTCCCACGTAGCACCTTCTCAAGGGAGTTTTGCAGGCAATTTTTATTAACCGTAAATCACCCTGTATGCTGACAAGAAAATCTAACTCCCACCCAGGTGCCACTCCTCCACACCAGTGTTCCAGAGTGTGACTAGAGGATTTCCTGTTTGTTATTGGATTACTCACTCAAAATTACAAACAGTATTGTGAAAAGTATCTCTCAGAAAGTTGCATACAAATTAAACTTCACAATTTGAAGTACCTGCAAGTGGGAATTTTCATGACCCGGAGTGTAAAAGTATTTTGAAATATACTCTTGACTACTAGGTGTGAGTCATCCAAGCCTCTCAAATCTCATGACCCCAGAAAAGGAAATATTTTGTCTTTAGAATAGGGATTGTCACCTGACAGAAAAGCTGGTTATTGATAGAGGATTAGCTTCACCTGTTAAGAAGATTGGGAGGGTGTCGGGGGGAGGGAGGTGGCGGATGTGTTCCAGAAGTTGAACAAACCAGAAGGAGAATAAATGTTATTTCAGATAGCATTATGTGAAGGAAGGCATATTGTAGTACGGGGCAACAGCATGAGTGAAAGAATCTTTGGTAATAGGAAGAGCTTCCTCAGTGGGAAGAGAAAGATAAACCAATACTTGCTACATTCTCCTTTGTGCTATGCCATCATCCAGTAATGAGACATAATCCCTTTTCTTCAGTAAGGATGAGTTGTGTGCTAGTTTTCTGTATTAAAAAGTCTATCATACTCAAAACAGCTAACTTGTCACTCCAGATATCAAGTGTGGTCATGAATGCGGTCCCCCTCATTATCATTGTGGGGATGGAATTGATACCTTGGCCTCACAGTCAGCTTTGCTGTGGATCCTTGCCATATCTTCACTTTGAAAAGCTCAAAGTACATTTGAGTCCAATAGTTTGTTTATTTTGATTGATATAAATAGGTGTGATTTCATTGAGTGAATGCACATAGGAGTGGTTTGATTTTGAAGAGCACTTGGATTTTAACTTCTTTGACTCTTATAATAGATTTTTCTTTTACCTTCTCATTGTCACATCCTGTTCTCTTGCTCTTCCACTCTATACACCTGTTCCTCACTTATCTACAATCTTGCTATCCAACATTGCACATTTATGACAATAATAAAATATTTACTATCTAAATATTTATGCATTAATGACATACATCTGGCAGCAGTGTACACTGAGGTGTGAGATGAAAGTAATGCTGGCTTTCATAGTCGAAGTTATGTATCATCTGGACTGGGCCATGTTTCTCAGTAATTTGGCAATTATGTAATGATGTAATTTGGCAGTTATGTAATGATGTAGGAATCTTCCTTTTGTGATCTCATGTGCTCATCCTCCATTTCTGCATAACAACCTAAACTTTAGAATCTAACAATGTCAGTAAATGAGGGATGGGTGTATATCTGTTTCTATTTTCTTTTCTTTTCTTTTTTTAATATTATCTGAAAGGAAAAGTAACTAATGAAATAAGGTATTTGATGAGAAGATTCAGGGCATAGAAATACAAGCTAAACGTCTCCTCCATGCAAGAAACTGAATCACAGCATTGAAGGAAGGGTAGAGTAGGTGTCTGAAGACCTTCCTTGGCAATTAGTTGGGAGATCTCTAACAAGTTCATAACTCTTGCATCATACGGTCCTCAGGAGATTTGATTCTCTATTTATAGTCCATCAAAGAAAATCTGTTTGCTTCCCAGACTAGATATAATAATCAGTTTGTTTTGTGAATTATTTTTGGTAAAATCAGGTGCTGGTATTTGTATTTTCACACATTATAAAGTGTTCTTTTAGATGCCTACCAGGTTCCCCCCACCCCATGTATCATGTCAGATGGGAATTCTAAAGTATTCCCTCCCACACATGACCATGTCACTAAATCCCATTGTCCTTAATAACCCCAATGGCTCTAGTCACTTTTATCCATGAAATGTTTTCTTTATTCCATAAGATTGACTTCATACAGCACTTTACATTTGGAAGTCATTTTCCACACATAACACTAGGGTTCTGAGCACCTACCTGTGATTGTGTCAAATCCTTGATTCTCTGCTAGCCAGCTGTTCTTCCTGTTATATTATACTAACTCATCCTTTCTTTAACCACCTACTTAAATAAAAATTATTTAGCCCAAATTATTCGTGATCATTTTTCAGCTTCTGGAGTCTAAATAGTTTTTAAATAGCTACAGAGAGTTACTTTATTATACCAGGATATTCATGCAAATGAATGGTAATTGTGAAGTATATCCTCAGGAAAAACTTTTTTAAGTTTATCATTTGCATTGTAGTCATAGTTTTCTTTGCATTTCAAAAACAGTGAATTACATACTATTTTATATTGCATGGTACTTATTTTACTACTGATCTTCCCTAGCAACTATTTTTTAAGATATGTTTCAATCCAAATGTGTTTTCCATTTCTTTTTAGGTATAAGAAAAACCTGCACATAATTGAGTTTGACGATTAGCTTTATTTTTTTTTTCCTTCTTGTTGTTTTTTATTTATTTGTCTTGGGTTTTTTCTTACTTTCTTGACTTTTGAAATGGTCTTCTTAAAAAAATTTTAATGAGTCTTATTTATTAAAGTATGAGTCCTATAACTTTACTACTGATTCTTATTGTCTGTAGGGACTACATTTTAAGTCTCAAAATCACTTGGAATCATCACTTGAGATATAATTTAAGCTCTGTTTTTTTTTTTTGTTTGTTTGTTTGTTTTAGTTCAGGTAATTATTTATTGAATAATAAAATTAAACAACCAAAAAAAATGTTTTCTTATCATCCCAACTATACCTAGGTAGTAGTGCTGTGCTTTCGAATGGTTCAGTGTATCCTAACCAGATCAACATTTATCTCATAAACACACACTGAACCTCAGAGAAGAAGGAAACAATTTATTAATCAGAGAAACCTTAAATTCTTTCTTAGTGGGACAGAAGGGAAGTGATAGCTAATTACTGTTGTTGGTAGTTGCCATCAAGACATTTACAACTCATGACGACCCTGTATGTGTACAGAGTAGAAATGCTCATTAGGATTTTCAAAGCTGTGTCCTTTTAGAAGCAGATTGTTTGAACAACCAACTTTTTGGTTAGTAGTCAAGCACTTAACTATCTTCACCACCCAGGGACGCTAATAGGCATGAGATTTTTGGGTAGGCATGGTGAAAATTTTCTAAAATTGTGGTGATGTTTGCACAATTCTGTGAATATAGTAAAAACCATTGAATTATATACATTTTAAATAAATAAAATATATGATATGTGAATTATATCTCAATAAACATGTCATTGAAAAAAAAAAATTCTTACTGAACCACTTGTCCCTCTAATATTCAGGGTACTATAGCGAACTCATTGACTTGTGTGCAGCTTCATAAACGAGCAGAGAAGATAGCTGTGATGCTGATGGAAAGAGGGCACTTGCAAGATGGAGATCACGTTGCTTTAGTCTACCCACCAGGTAAAGAAACATGGCTTATGTTTAACCGCAGAGAGATGGGAATCCGAGCAAGAAGATGAAGAGGCACTTTTTTGCACAGTGGTGCTTGGTGAATAGAGTCGTCACATTATCACAGCAGATTTACATTGTATTCTGTTTAATTCTAACTGGATTTGTTTGTGTCTAGTTACTACCACATATGGGAATATACTATATATTTTAGAAGCTTAAGTAAAGTAGTATTTTATAAAGATTTTGTACCCAAAATTGTTTTATTAGACAACTGAGCCAGTTCATTTAATTAATAGTGGTTAAATCTTTACTAAATTGATGATCATGAAATCGAATAATTCCTTAGAGAAATGATATAGAAATTAAACTTCTGGGCATCTCTGATATCTCATGCCTAAAAGAACAAGCCAATTAAAAGTGATCGGTGAAACTTAACAAAAGCCCACAGGGACTGAAAAAGGAGTCTATTAGAGGAGTCTATTTAGTTGCTCACTTAACCTTCTAATTTAGTCCACAGTAGTGTTAATGCTGACAGGGATGATTGCCATTAAATGGTTTGATCTGTTTCAAGTGAAACCTTTTGTTTCTTCCCTTGTGTAGGAATTGACCTGATTGCAGCATTTTATGGGTGCCTGTATGCAGGCTGTGTGCCAATAACAGTCCGCCCTCCACATCCACAGAACATTGCAACAACATTGCCTACTGTAAAGATGATTGTGGAGGTAACAACGATCTGGAAATGTTTTGTCAGTTCCATCGGTCCGTGGATCTGAGTCTGAGCTTTCAGATCAATTATACCTTGTTCACCTTAGTGGACATACACTATGAAATCTTTCAGCAAGGGGTGATGGGTTGTGCTGGTTGGGTTACAGGAGTATGTATGGTATGTATGTCTGGAGGTGCAACAGTACAACATGATATGGTCTCTGTCTTCAAAGAGCTTATATTCTAATTCTATTAAGCAAGATTTAAATTTCTATGTAGAATTAAAGGCCAAGAGATATGACAACTCAGCAGTGGTTTGAAATGTAAGGTCCCCTAGATAAAGAAGTGACTTAGAGAGGGCATTACTAATATTACTGTGAGCTACTGGACCAATCCCAGCTGAGCTAACCAACCCAACTGAAGATGTAATTCACTTTTAAAAGTTTTTCCTTACCTTTTTGGGAGTTTCCTGTTCTTTTCTTTGAAACTGGAGGTTTGTTTTTATATTGTTGTTTTGTTTTTACTTATGTGGAAGTTCAAGAGGATTTTCTTCTCTACCCCACACCCTTAGAGGAGAACCATAGGGACAAAATGATTTGGGAATAGAAATACCAATGTTCTGTCCCAAAATTGAATGAATACATTACATAGTTATGTTGGTAGTATTTTCATGAAGATGATATCTTAGTTTCTAGTGCTGCTATAATAGAAATACAACAAGTGGATGGCTTTAACAAACAGAAATTTATTCTCTCACAGTTTAAGAGGCTAGAAGTCCAATTTCAGAGTGCTAACTCTAGGGAAAGACCTTCTCCCTTTATTGGCTCTGTGGGAATATCCTTGTCTCCTTTCAGCATCTGTTGGCCCAGCATCTGTTGGCCCATCTCCAGGTGTCTTGCTCTTCCCTTGGGTCTAGGAGCTTCTTTGTTCAGAGACTTTGAGTCCAAAGAATGTGCTCTGCTCCCAGATCTTCTTTCTTGGTGGTACCAAGTTCCCTCTTCTCTGCTCGCCTCTCCTTTTGTCTCTTGTAAGATAAAAGGGAGCTCTGGTAGCATAGTGGCTAAAGCACTTGACTGCTAACCAGAAGGCTGGCGGTTCAAACCCACCAGCCACTCCTCGGAAGGAAGGTTGGGCAATCCTACTTCCGTAGTGATACTGCCTCGGAAACCCAAGGAGGGGTCGCTATGAGTCGGGGTCGACTCGACGGCACATAACAACAACAACAACAACAAGATAAAAGGTAATACAGGCCACACCCCAGGTAAACTCCCTGTTACCTAGTACCTCTCTGACACAGAGTATACCACAAATGGGATGGCTTGAACAAATAGGAGTTTATTCTCTTACAGTTTGGGACGCTGGAAATCCAAGTTCAAAGTGCCAGGCTTCAGCCTGGGTGAAATCCCCTTGACCTTGGGCTTCAGCTCTACCTCTTGCTCCCAGCCCACTGAAGCTAGAGGAATCTCTTCACTCAGGCAGCTACTGGCTGCTGAGGCTAACAAGCTCAAGGTCAAAAAATAAAATGGTACAGTCCTGATGTTACCAAAGCACATGGCAGCACATTAATTCAAGTCCATTATAAATCCCAAGGTTGGCAGAGCATGGCAGGCTGCTGAACAACACAGCTACATGCAGGGTTCAAGTGTGCCATAAGCTAAAGACCATTCCCAAAGCCGCTGCTTATACATGGGAAGCAGACCACATTCATAAGGCAGCTACTCAGCTGCTCATAGTAGATTCCACCATGGAGTTGATTACCAGTCTCATCATGGGGAATAACTACATCCAGCTGCCCAGCCACTCAAACCAGGCCCAGCCAAGTTGACACACAACCTTAACTACCGGACTCCCCTTAGAGTAGATCAGGGTTGTGATCTGAGTAAGGGTGTTGCATCCCACACTTTGTTGTTGTTATGTGCCGTCGAGTCAGCCCTGACTCATAGCGACCCCTCCTTGGGTTTCCGAGGCAGTATCACTACAGAAGTAGGATTGCCCAACCTTCCTTCCGAGGAGTGGCTGATGGGTTTGAACCGCCAGCCATCTGGTGAGCAGTCAAGTGCCTTAGCCACTATGCTACCAGAGCTCCCACACTAGTCCTCTTATAACTGACTGGCTGAACACACCAGATCACATCATAGGGGATGATTACATCATTACATAACTGCAGAATGACATCATTACATGGCTGCCAAACTGTTGAGAATCATAGTCCAGCTAAGCTGACACATATTTTAGGAGAATACTATTCAATGTATGACAGATGGTTACTCCTGATAAAAAAATAATTACTATATGGGTGGTTATATGTAGCATTTCTAATATATAGAAGAAATAAAAATTGAGGGAGCTGATGGTAAGAGCAGTTAGTGTAGATCCTCTTCTGAGTGTGATCATAACAGTATGGCTACCTACTCAGCTATAGACATTTCCAGGAATTACATGTACAGCTGTCTCATTCCCTGCTTGCTTTATCTGTGTTCTCTCATGATCAGATTCCTGAATATTTTATGCCTCCAGTATCCAATTCTGGGTTTTTAAAGGAAAAAAAAAAAAAAAAACACTATTCTTCATAATCTCATTTGCTTATCAAGAGCTATATTTGGTGCATACCTGATGTGCGTTCAGTAAATATTTTCATTTGTGGTTTACATTCATTCACTTCATCCTGCTTAATTCTCATATGGACTTAATTCTATGTATGGACTTTGTTCTCTGATCCTCAGGTGAGTCGATCAGCCTGTTTGATGACAACACAACTAATATGTAAATTGTTACGGTCCAGAGAGGCAGCAGCAGCTGTAGATGTCAGGACATGGCCCCCCATACTGGACACAGGTATGTATTTGAACTAGTTCGATCTGGTTTGAAACTGAGTAAGTTTGCCTTAGAATTTTGTTTGCTTATATATTTTTGGGGGGAGCTCCGGTAGCATAGTGCCTAAGGCATTTGACTGCTAACCAGCAGGCTGGCACTTCAAACCCACCAGCCACTCCTTCGAAGGAAGGTTAGGCAATCTACTTCCATAGTGATACTGCCTTGGAAACCCAAGGAGGGGTCACTATGAGTTGGGTCTGACTCCATGGCAATGTTTGCTTGTTGCTATATTTTTTTTTTAATTAGGTCAGATATAGTAACAGCTTTGTTTTAATCTCCAGATGATTTGCCAAAGAAGCGGCCTGCCCAGATCTACAAGCCTTCTAACCCAGATACACTAGCTTATCTTGATTTTAGTGTATCCACAACTGGGATGCTAGCTGGAGTAAAGGTGAGAAATGGATTGTCAGCATAATCTGTAGATCCATGTAACAAGCCATTTATTTGTTGTCAATTTATGTTTTCACATATAATACAACTCTGGTAGGTACTCTCACTGAAACCAGAAGCAAGGTGTATTTATTATATATTTCATTCAAGCTATAAATGTGTGCTGTTTCAATTTTTCTGTCTGAATTGGCTAGCTAGTTAACTAGGATGACAGATTCTCTCTAAACATTTGAATTTTTTTTTCTGTAAAGCCTCACTAGCCCATGATAGATTATTGCATATGTGTTTCTTTCTTGCTCGTTCCCAAATCTTAATATTCTGCCTTTTGTGAAACTCTGTGCACTCAAGTTTCTTGTTTTTTTAACTTGGAGTTCCATTATAACTTGCCACATTCCTGCCCATTGCAACTGCAGAGACCCTTTTTTCCTGTCAAAGAACGGAGCCACTATATATGCCACCCACAATTATGGCCCTTAAAGCTTAGGGCACTTTCTTATGGAGGTACAACACTGGGCTACTAGATTCTTCTGTAGTCACAAGAAGCCCTTTTGCTAGTAACTCTGACTTCTGGGGTCTGAGTGGTGAGTTTGCATTATTGCCTGCATTTGGTTTACATATTCTATCTACAGTTTAGTAGAATTTGAGATAATGTAATGAATTAAGTACAATATAAAATAAAGTAATTTTTCAAAAGCTATTTAAGAGAAACAGATATATTTTCAAACCCAGATGAATTAGTTACTAGAGTACCAAAATTAACTTTGAGCCTGCTGCTGTCTGTCATATCCCCAAGGGGAGCATATACTTTGGATCACACGATTTTCATGCCTACAAAAGTAGGAATTATGATATTAAATCTGGATTTAATAAAGATAGTTTGCATTAAAATAGTGTGCATGTAAGAGGAATAATGTGATCTAAGTTTGTTACTTTCTGGTGATTCAGCTTAATCTAAGTGTAAAACAAACCAGTTGCCGTCAAGTCAATTGCAGTTCATGATGACCTCATGCATTGCAGAGTAGAATAGCACCTTAGGGTCTTCGAGGCTGTGACCTTTTGAAACAGGTCATGAGGAGATTCTTCTGAGGCATTTCTGGATGGGTTCAAATGGCTAACCTAAGTGTTCAGTTAGTAGGCAAGTGCTTAAACATTTGTGTCACCCAGGGACTCCTTAATCTAAACATAGAACCTAGAAAAGCCAGAGAGATAACTAGACTTTCTCTCAAATTTATGTTTATCTTAAATTTTTGACCATTTGACTTTTAAAATAAATACTTGAAGTAAAATCTACTGTGATACTATATCCTTTAAATACTAAGAGATAATACAGCCGAAATCTTCTGGCTTATAGTCTCTTCCTGATGGAAATCCCTCCTGCTTCTTTACATTTATGGATTACCAAAAAAAAAAACCAAACCCACTGCCATCAATTCAAATCTGACTCATACCAACCCCTCCTTGCATTTCCAAGGTGGTATCCCTACGAAAGTAGATTGCCCAACCTTCCCTCTGAGGAGTGGCTGGTGGGTTTGAACCACCAGCCTTCTGGTTAGCAGTCAAATGCTTAGGCACTATGCAACTAGAGCTCCCTTGTGGATTACAGAGGTAACCATTTTACTCAGAAATAAATTTTGATTTAATATCAGTTCAAAAGCTGAAAACAATAATATTATTGACAGTTCAATTATTACCATAAAAGATAGAGAAGAGAAAACTATGTCCAATAAACTATTTTACTCAAAATGAACACTGTATGATGTCTAATTTTGAGTAAATTCCATGAGATACATGTTTTTATGTTTAAATTTTGTAGTATGACCTGCTTAAAAGTGTGTATTTGAACTCAGAAGGTTCCTAATAGATTGTAGGTATGTTTGCTCAAGATCAACAAAAAAATCATAGAGAAGACCCATATAGCACCGACAGTTTACTTCAGATTAATCACCTTATGGATTTCCCCCACAGGATATTTTAAAAACCCATGTGACTTTCCCTTGCTACCAAGTATTCTTCTGGAACACTTTTCCTGCTCACTCTCATTTGATGTGTGCAGTTGATGTGTGCCAGGGAATGGACATTTATTTTAACAGAAACCAAAGCAAAACTGCAGTGGAAGGTAAATCTGCCAAAGCTAAGTCACACAATGCATCTCAAAAATAAATACAGTTAACCTCATCCTTCATCCCTCTACATTGGTATGTCTACTCTCAATGTGTCTTTTAGAGTAGATCATTAGTTTCTTGTTTTGGGCCTCCAGAAAACTAACTCCTCATCAAAGTCTGAGTTTATCTTGATAAAAAATGGAGATTTTTTTAATAAAAGGCTGTAGAAAAATATTCTATTTGGGTTTTTTGGTTTAAAATATTAGTAGGGTCCAACGTTGAAAGAGTTTTGAGATTGAACATTCAACTTTCTTAGTTACTCCTTTCCTAACTTGTGACCATTCTTATTATATGTTGAAATCTATTGTCTGTTATTCATCCTTCAAGATCCAGAAATTCTTCTGTAATCTGCCAGGTTGATTTAAGCATCCTCCCTGTCTGCTGTCTTTACATTCTGTGCACATGAAGTACCCATAGTTATTGTAATTCTCTGCCATGTCTCTCAATTTCCTACTAGATTGTAAGCTCCTTGAGGGCAGAGGCCATGTATTATTATTCCTTTTACTATCCCTAGCAGTTGACGCAACATAAAACACACTCAATTAATACATTTGTATCTGCACAGCTGAACTGAAGAACTATTTTCAAGAAGCAAAGAGTGCCTTGCACAGAGGAAAGGATTCAATAAAGATTTGCTTTAGTTGCTAAGCTCTGTATATAAGTACTTTTGATAGTTAGGATTAAGACCATCCTCAGTTCTCCTTTCAACAAACATTGTAGCTTTAAAAGTAGCCTAAAAAGAACTACTTATGTTTCATATCCAGTAACAATTCTACATGTCATGTATGAATTCAATAAATTCCATGTTGAAATCTTCTGTAGGGCAGAATGTCCAATGATGATCCATTGTTTTCATAATGGGAAGTTCTCATCCCCTCCTTCATACCCTATTTGTCCTCTTTCTTTCAACAGGGTGATTAATGAATCCTTTCCCAGGTATTTGGCTGAATTTCCCTAATTGTCACAATGTACTGAGATGCTTCCCATTTACAGTTTAATGCTGTATGAAATGCTACTTCAAAGTAACTTGCGAAATGTTTTAAAGCCAATTGTGTAACTTGGTAAAGTTTTCTGTTGTTCTTTTTAACTTGCATTTCCATTTAGGTATGACTGGAATGTCTACAAGAAATTTAATTTTATTAGATATATGTTATAGTAGTATAAAATAATTCACTTTGTATGCTGACTAGAGTAAGAACATTACTAGGGTTTTGTGGGAGGGGACAAGGAAGCTGTATGGTGTGTAGCATTGACTATATGAAATAAGATTGGATTTTGGTCACCCTCAAAATATTAGTCTGTCTGAGAGCTAGATGTTAGAAGGTTTGCATCCTAATCCCAACTCTATTTTATGTGACTTTAAGTAAATTCTTTAACTCCTCTGAGCATCTGTCTTCTAACCATTAAAGTGAGGAGTTATTCTTTCAATATGTATTATAACCATTTCTTGTATGACAGATACTCTGTTAGGCCCAGGAGATGTAAAAGCTCCCCGCCTAGGAGTGGTGAACAAGGATGGTAATATCTTTTCTTACAGGTTGTTGTAAGATTGCACTAGAATCTCTTTACATACTTTACTGCTATTCAAATGCAAGATAATCGTTATTTCAATTGTTAGACTTATTAGGTCCTGGAGGACCAAGAAATTTTGAGTGTGGTTTCCTCATTGGAACCTGGAAGACCAATGAGATCAGCAGCAGCCAATCTCTCCTAGCACAGTATGACCCACACCTGGATACAGCTGCCCCAGGTTCTAAAAAAGTCTTTGAGTGCATTGAATGTTAGATACTATGGCATTTTAATGGCAGCCTTGTTGTTTTGCAGATGTCTCATGCAGCCACCAGTGCCTTTTGCCGTTCTATTAAGTTGCAGTGTGAGCTTTATCCCTCTAGAGAAGTGGCTATCTGTTTGGACCCTTACTGTGGACTTGGATTTGTCCTCTGGTGCCTCTGCAGGTAAGATTTCTCTTTAATGTATATTTTAAAAAGGAAAGGAAAAAACATACATTCTCCAGTCTACACCACTTGCAAAGAATATGCTAATGTCTTGGACCCAGCCAGCCAGCCCTAAGGATATGAGGTCATGAGGAGCCATGAGGTCATCTCCAGAAAGCATGACCTGCAATTGAATGGCACAAACCCTGCCTCCTTGTGGTTCCCCTAAATATGCCTATGGTGGTATTACAGTTTCTACAGCATCTAGAAAAAGTATTTCCGTCACGTTTTGGTGAAATATACAGAAACAATAGTCTTTAGGGACATCTTGAGCACTGTTTTGTTGCTAACTCATATTTCTTTTTTATAGAGGCTTTAGAGTTCCTTTTTAATGGCTTTAAAGTCTAGCGTTTATTCTTGGCCTAGAATTTTCATTTAATCAGTGGGCATTGCAGGCTCTAGCCTCCTGTAGGTTTCTCCTGACTTAGGAAGAGAAGGGTGTTCAGCTAAAGGAAGTCCAAAATTAAGTTCCATGAGGGCTGAGTACTCTGTTGGTAGCACCAGCTTGATGCCTAGATTGTAGCAAGTGCTCAGCAAATGTATATGGAATTAATAAATAGATAAGTGAGTAAATGTTTATTGGCATATTATTTTCTGATTATACATATGATGTATGTTTATTATAAAAATTTTAGAAACTCCAAAATTATATAAAGGAGAAAATAATGCCACCAATAATCATATTACCCAGTGGTCCCAAATAAATATACACTATAGTGCCTAAGGCATTTGATTGCTAACCAGAAGGTTGGTGGTTCAAACTCACCAGCCACTCCTGGGAAGGAAGACTAGACAATGTACTTCTGTAAAGATTTACTGCCTTGGAAACCCAAAGAGGGTCACTATGAGTTGGAATCGACTTGATGGCAGTGAGTTTGATTTGTTGGTTAGTTTATTCACATTTTGATATGTAGCCTCTCAGAGTGTGTTTTCTAATACAGCATACTGTTTTTTATTGATCTTTTCAAACATATGTAAGAGTATAAAAATGGGGAGCCCTGATGGAGTAGTTGTTAAATTGTTCTGCTGTGAACTGAAAGGTTGACACTTTGCACCCACCATCCACTCCCTGGGAGAAAGATGTGGCAGTCTGCTTCTATAAAAATTACAGATTCAGAAAACCTATGGAGCAGTTCTACTCTGTTCTGTTGGGTCACTGTGAGTCAGAATTGATTCAGCAGAAATAGATTGTAAAGAATGATTTAATAAACACCACAATCTCTCATTCAGCTTCAACAAATATCAATATTTTGCCAATTTTTGTTCTATCTACCCCTTCACTATTTTTCTCTTTGTTTTTAATAAGACATTTTAAAGCAAATGCTATATTTTACCCATAAATATTTATACAATTTTATAAATAAATATATATAACTGGGATATTGTAATATGATATTGGTTATAATTTTCTTTTGTTCTTAATAGTCTATAGTAAACATTTTCTCATGTTTAAACACTTTTAAAATAATTATTTCTAATACATTCATAAAATTCAATAGTATTAAATTAGATTAAATGCCTGTATTTTTCGGAAAACTGGCATTCTAATTAGTATAATTAAACTTTTTGAGAAAGCAAATATAATTGAATAATTGAAATATTGTAATGATTTTTGCCTCAATTTAAAATGCAATGGTATTGTATTTTTTTTTCCCGTTGGGAAATAGCTTAAAATATTCCATTTCATCAGTAGGGCCAAAGACTTTAAATGTATTTGGCCAACCTAGGAAGAAGTACAGATACCAATTCACAACTTATCTAATCATGTGAGAACATCAGACAAATCCAAATTGAGAGACCTTCAACAAATGATTGCCTGTAATCTTCACAAATGTCAGTATCATGGAAATTAGGGAAAGACTGAGAAATTGTTCCAGAGGAAGAAAACTAAAAGACTGAGAACTTAAGTGTAACGTGTGACTCTGAAATGGACTTTTTTTTTTTTTATAATGATATAATTGGGACCACTGGCAAAACTTGGCTAGGTTTTCTAAAGAAGCAAAACCAGTAAACCGTGCGTGTGTGCGTGGGTGTTGGTTACGTTTGTGTGTCAACGTGGCTGGGCCTGGTTGAGTGGCTGGGCAGCTGAATGTAGTTATTCCCCATGGTAAGACTGGTAATTAACTCCGTGGTGGACTCTATTGGAGCAGCTGAGTAGCTGCTTTGGGTGTGTGGTCTGCTTCTAGTATATATGAAGCAGCTTTGGGAATGGTCTTTAGCTCATGGCATGCTTGAACCCTGCATGTAGCCATGTCATTGTTCAGGAGCCTGCCATGTTCTGCCGGCCTTGGGACTTTCAGTGGACTTGAATTAATGGCCTGGCCTTGTGGTTTGCTAACATCAGGACTGTGCCATTTTGTTTGTCAACTTTGGGTTTGTTAGCCTCAGCATCCAGTAGCTGCCTGAGTGAAGAGATGCCTCTAGCTCTAGTGGGCCAGGAGCAGGAGGCAGAGCTGAAGCCCAAGGTCAAGGGGCTTTCACACAGCCCCTAGAGCCTGGCACTTGGAACTTGGACTTAAAGCCTCCAAATTGTAAGACTAAACTCCCGTTTGTTAAAGCCATCCCATTTGTGGTATATTCTTGTCAGAGCAGCACTAGATAACCAAAACAATGTGTGTGTGTGTGTGTATGTGTGTATATGCATGTGTGTGTATCTAAATTTGTCTCAGGAAAATGGCTCACACAGTAATAGAGGCTGGCAAGTCCCAAGTTCCTGGAACAAATGTCAAGTTGGAGGCTTTTCCCATCTCACAGAGCTCCAGAGGCTGATGGGCCCAAGATTGACAGGTAATATAACAGGCTGCTGACTTTGGTAGATGACGAATCCAAAATCAGCAGGTAAAATGGCAGATTGTGGGCTCACAGGACAGTTGTAGAGGCTGGTAATTCCCAGGTCATGAGCCAGATGTCAAGCTGGAGGCTTTTCATGACTCACGCAGTTGCTGACTAACCCAAGATTGACAGGCAGCATGACAGGATCTAGATCCAACAGAAAGTTCCTGAATTTTTCCAGGATATCCGTATATATATAGTTTTGTGTGTGTGTTTTTAAGCAGGCCACCTTCTGAAGGAAACTCCCTTTCAACTGATTGGCTGTTCAAAATATATACATCAAATCTCATCATGGTAACAACCACGCCACATTTACTTAAACTACTCAGAATCATGGTCCAGCCAAGTTGACATTCAGCCTTAACTGTCACAAGGGTCTAAGGCATAGATTATTGAGATGTATCAGTTATTCTTCTCATTCTGATGGTTTAATTGGCTTATAGGAAAAAATACACTTGTTTGTTGGAAATGCACCCTAAAGTATTTGGGTGGTTGGGCTATCAGGTTAGTGACTCACCCTGAAATGATTCAAGGAAGGAGGCAGTTATTTTTACTATACTTGTAACTTTTTTGTAATTTGAGTTTGTTTCAAAGATAAAAAAAATTTAATACAAATATTTCTTTTGTGATTCTGCAGTGTAGTAAATTACATAGTATGGCTTTTCTAGCCTTGTTGTTGTTGTTGTTGTTGTTGTTGTTATATGCCATCGAGTTTGAGTGAGTTTCTAGCCTTAGTCTTTGTAAACTCTGTGGTGGAATTTGCCATGAGCAACTAAGTAGCTCCTGGCTATTAAGTTATCTACCAGGTGTATTTCTGTTATGAACAGCATGATGCAATTTTCTGGAAAAATCTCTCCCTCTCTTGTGTGTGGAATTCTGGTATTAGGATTGGTTGGTTTTGTCACTCTGCTAGGCTTAAAGTGAGCCCTCCTAGAGGCAGAGAGGAGGAATATCTCTCATGCTGGCTGAGAGAGATCCATGGCTGAGAGTCCAACCCGTGGTTGAGAGACACTTGGCTGAGAGACGGCAGCAGTGGAACCAAGTAGCATAGGACAGAGCGGCAGACTTTTTCTGGCCTGCAGAGGCCAGGCTGACAGGCCAAGGCCCACAGAGATGTGGCTAAGGGCACGGCAGAAGGGAGACTGTCACCGAGGAACTGAATCCTGACCACGTTCCTGAATTTGAGTTGTAGGCTGTTGCTTCCCTAATAAACTCCATAATCTGTGAGTGGTGTCTGTGAGTTCTGTACAGCCACTGCAATGAATTGTCGCACATAGCAGAGAGGTAGTGAGTGCCATGAGAGGGACAGTTGGTGTCAGGGTTGGTGAAAGGGCTGGAGGGAGGTCATATGTCTGGCCTCATAGGAATAGGCCTTGGGCTACTGATAGTGATTTTGTCCTCCTCTTGTGGGGTTAGAGGAGGTCAGAAGATGTGGTCTCCTTGCCCCTTTGGCAGTATCTTTATTCTAATGTACCTTTCAGTCAAAAAAGATTGTTTATCTGTGAATCATTGATATAATGGAATTATTTCACAATAGTTTTTTGGATCATACATGTTTTAAAACAAGCATATCTGATATTCTTTTTTCATGGATTAGAAGATTCTTTATTATTAAGATGACTATTGTTGTTAGGTGCCATCGACTAGATTTTACTCATAGCAATGACAGTTCTCCCTAAATTGGTCTTTAGATTCAATTCAATCCCTATCAAAATCTCAGCAGTATTTTTTTTTTTTTTTTTTTGCAAAAATCGACAACATGCTCTTAAAATGTATATGAATATGCAAAGGACACCAAATAGCCCTAACAATTTTGAAGAACAAGGTTGGAGGACTCATTCTTCCTAATTTCAACACTTCCTGCAAAGCTACGATAAACATCACAGTGTGGTACGATAATAAAGCTAGAAATATGAATCAATGAAGCAGAATTGAACCCTTATATTTCTGGTCAGTTAATTTTCAACAAAGATACCAACACAGTAAATTGGGGTAAAGGTAGTCTTTTCAACATATGATGCTAGGACAATTGGATATCTAAGTGCAAAAAAAAAAAGATAAATGTAAAACTTATATACATTAATTAACTCAGAGTAGATCGTAGACCTAATGTAAGAGCTAAACCTATAAAACTTTTAGAAGAAAACACAGTAAACCTTCATGATATTGGGTTAGACAAGTCATAATACAGAGATTATGTGAGTTTGGTTCCAGATCACCGCAATAAATTGAATATCACAAGAAAGTGAGTCACGTGGAGTTTTTGGGTTTTTTTTTTTTTTTGGCTTCCCAGTGCATATAGAAGTTATGTTTACACTATATTGTAGTCTATTAATGATGTAATAGCATTATGAAAATGTTTGAGATATTGTGAAAATTACCAAAATGTGACACAGACACCTGAAGAGAGTATGTGCTGTTGGAAAATGGTGCCAGTAGACTTGCTAAATGCAGGCTTGCCACAACCTTAAATTTGTAAAAACCATAGTATCTGCAAAGCACAATAAAATGAGATATGCCTGTACCTAAAAGAAAAATATTAATAAATTGAACTTCAGCACAGCAGTAGCTTTTGCACCTCAGAAGACCCTAGTAAGGAAGTAACAAGATACAGATTGTGTGGCTGATTACCTCCAATTAGCAACTGCTTTCCTTTGCCATGAGACAAGGAGAACTGGGTGGCTCCCAGTTACCATTACTGACCATTTTGATCAAAGATTATATGGAAGATTCCTAACCAAAAAGGGAAAATGTAGAACAGAATTTCAGCTTCTCATGGTCTCCAGAAGAATATTGAATATACCACAGACTACTGGAAGAAAGTACAAATCTGTCATGGAGGAAGTATAGCTGGAATGCTCCTTAGAAGTGAAAATGGCTGGAGTTTATCTCTCCTACCTCCTTTGGTCATTTTGTTAGAAGGGACCAGTCCCTGGAGGATATCATGCTTGGTAAAGTAGAAGGTCGGTAAAAAAGGGAAAGAGCCTCAGTTAGATAGATTGACACAGTGGCTGCAACAATGGGCTTAAGCATGGCAACAGTTGTGAGAATGGCACAGGACCAAGCAGTGTTTTGTTGTTTTGAACATAGGGTGGGTACAAGTCAGAACCAACTGGATGGCACCTACTAACAATAATCAGACTTTCTGGAGACATGGAGGCTGGATGAATGCCTGAAACTATTTCCCTGAGATAATATTTAAGCATTAAAACCAAAAAATATTCCCTGAGCGATACTTTAGCTTAACTAGTTCAAGAGTGTCTGCCGTGACCATTGTGCTCTTGCAAGATTGATCTATATGGGAGAAAACTGTCCACAGCAACTCAAATGATTAAATAGGAAACTTAGAGGGCAGTGCGTTTATGTTAATGACAGAGGAACAACTCAGAAAAAGGGGATGAGAATGGCTGCACAGCTCATAGAATATTATCAGTGTTACTGAATTATACATGTAGAAATTGTTGGTGTATATTTTGCTATGTATATTCTCAATAACAACAAAATAAATAAACTTTTAAGAAAAGAAAGGGACAGGACAATCTGAAGACCAAAAGAAAATATTTGGAAACCATATATGATAAAGAACATGCATCTGATAAAGAATTCCTATCTGATAAAGAACTTGTATCTAGAGTAGATAAAGAACTCTTAAAATTCAATAATACATAGACAAGCAACATAATACAAAACAGCAACAGATTTGAGCAGACAATTCACTAAAGAAGTTATTTGAATGGCCAATAAACACATGAAAAACCTCATCATTCATTAGAGAAATGCAGATTAAAGCCACAACAAGATACCACTTTACATGCACTACAATGGCTAAAAGACAGATCAGGTTGTGGAAAATTAGAATTCTTATCATTGCTGATGAGATAAAATGATGAAGTGACAATTTGTCATGTTCTTAAATATTATATATAAATTTACCATATGACCCAGAAATTCTACTCCTAAGCATAGATCCAGGAAAACATATGTCCATAAGAAGACTCAATGTAAATGTTCATAGCAGCCTTACTCAAAAAGGTGGAAATAATCCAGATGGCTAACAACTGGTGAATGAATTAAGAAAATGTGTTATATCCATATTGTAGAAATAGTGCTATAGCATGGATGAACTTCAGACACATTATGCTAAGTGAAAGAAACCAGATTGAAAACATCATGTATTGTATGATTATATTTTATGATCCCATTTCCATGAGATGTCAAGAAAAGACAGATCTGTACAGACAGAAATAAATTAATGGCTAACTAGGACTAGGGTTGGAAATGTTACAGTGAACACCAGGCATCTCCATGGGGTGATGGAAATGTTCTAGAACTGAGTTGTGGTGAAAGTTGTACAGCTCCACAGATTTACTAAAAAATCATTTAGTTTTATGCTAAAAAGTTGAAATGCTAAAAAAGAGTGAGTTGATACTTCATGTTGATTTGCATCTCACTAATGGGTAATGATCGTGAGCATTTCTTCATGGGTTTGTTGGCCATCTGTTATATCTTCTTTGGTGAAGTCTCTTGATGTCCTCTGCCCATTTCTCAAATGGATTGTTTGTCTTTTTCATGTTGAAGTATTGAAGTTTTCTATAAATTTTAGAGATAAATCCCTTGTTGGCTGTGTCATTGACAAATTTTTTTTTTTTACCAATCTGTATGTTCTCTTTTTACTGTTTTGGAGAAGTCTTTTGATACAGATAAGAATTTAATTTTCAGAAGGTCATTGGAGAGATGGGAACTCTCATATACTGCTGGTAGGACTGTAAAATGGTACAACCACTGTGGAAAATAGTATGATGCTTCCGTAAAATGGTGGAGATAGAAATACCATTTGATCCAGCAATCCCACTGTTGTTGTTGTTGTTAGGTGCCGTTAAGTCATACCCAACTCATAGCAACCCCTCCTTCTGTTTCTGAGGCGGTATCACTATAGAAGTAGATTGCCCAACCTTCCTTCCAAGGAGTGGCTGGTAGGTTTGAACCACCAGCCTTCTGGTTAGCAGTCAAGTGCCTTAGACACTACACTACCAGAGCTCCCAGCAATCCCATTAGTTAGGTATATTTCCTGAGGAAGTGAGAGGTAGGACACAAATAAATACACACCCATGTTCATTGCAGCACTATTCACAATAGTAGAGAGATGAAAACAGTGTAAGTGCCCATCAATGGATGAATGGATAACCAAACTATGGTACGTACACACAATGGAATACTGAGCAACATTAAAGAATAATGAAGAAACCACAAAACACCTCATAATCTGGATGACCTTGGATGACATTATGCTGAGTGAAATAAGTCAATCACAGAAGGAGAAATATTGTGGCTCTAGTGGTGTAGTGCCTAAGGCATTTGACTGCTAACCAGAAGGCTGGAGGTTCAAACCCACCAGCCACTCCTCGGGAGGAAGATTAGGCAATCTACTTCTGTAGTGATACTGCCTCAGAAACCCAAGAAGGGGTCACTGTAAGTTGGATCCAACTCAATGGCATTGAGTTGAGACTGTTACCAAAAGTCAAGGAAAGGGGCTTTGTGACTGCTTGGAATATTGCAAACGTGACACTGTGCCCATTTTTGGACTCAAAAATGGACTCTAAGAGACTAGCAGCTTTTACTTCCTGTCTCTTGGAATGCTCACTCTAGACGGAGTCCACTGTTATGTAACAAGTTCAACTAATCTGAGAGAGCCATGTCATGTGCAAACCCAAGCTAGTCACATGGAGAAGCTGCTTGGAGAAATGCCTGACCAGCTCCCAGCTATTCCATTCAGCCTATCCCAGGAACCAGATAAGTGAATGAAGAAGCCATCATATCTCTCCAGCCCCAGTTTCATCTCACTGCAAACAGGATGAAGGACACAAACAGAGTCTGTCAAGCTATCAAAACCACAAGCAATAATAAATTATGTTTTAAGTCATTAAAAAAAAAAAAAAGTCAAGGAAAGGTTTACACCCAGAAATAAACATTCTTTGATGGTTACCAGGGATGGGAGGGGAGGGGCAGGAAAATTGTTAGCTACATAAGACACACATGTTGAGTTGGGTGAAGGGAAAAGCTATACACCAAAAGTGGGGTGACCAGCACAATATCACTAAAGAAAAGGAACACACAGAGAGATGCATAAGAGATACAGACAACAAAGGTAAACACTATTTGTGGTGTAGTAAATTACTTGGTATGGCTTTTCTAGCCATAAGTCTTTGTAAACTCAGTGGTGGAATTGTCGTGAGCAACTGAGGAGCTCCTGATTGTAAAAGTTATCCACCTGAGGTATTTCTATAGGGAATAGCACAAAGCAATGTTCTGGGATGTTCACTGCCTCTCAGGTGCTTAGAATTCTGATATTATGATTGGTTAGTTTGACCACTTTGCCAGGCTCAAAAGGAGGCCTCCTAGAGGCAAAGTCTCTCTCTGACTGCTGGCTGAGAAGGATGTGCTGCTGAGAAGAAACAGGCTCCTGAGAGACACGCATTCCTGAGAGACATGCACTCCTGAGAGAGATGTGCTGCTGGGAAAGAGACGCAAGAGACACACATTGCTGAGAGAGACACCAAGGGTCACGCACTGCTGGGAGAGAGACTGTGAGAGACTGTTGGGTGAGAGACAGAGGGCTGAGACTGAGCATTTTTCCTGAACTTGAATTGTAACCTGATGTTTCCCTAATAAACCCCATAATCTGTGAGTTCTGTGTGGCCACTGCAGTGAATTATCAAACCCAGCAGAAAGGTGGTGAGTGCTGCTGGAGGAACAGTTGGTGTCAGGGTTGGTGAAAGGGCTAGAGGGAGGAAGCATGTCTGGCCTCACAGGGATAGGCCTTGGGCTACTGATGGTGATTTTGTCTTCCTCTTGTGTGGTTAGAGGAGGTCAGAAGATGTGGCCTCCCTGCTCCTTTAGCACTATTACATACACAATACTGTATTATCAATAATAATAAACATTAACTTAGGAGTGGATACATAGGTAGACAGGTAAGGTGATCAGATCTATGGGTAGGTGAAAGGGACTATACCCATTGGAAAAAGCAAAAAAAAAAAAAAAAAAGGTGAATTTTATGGTATGCAAATTATACCTCACTGACAAACTTACCCACCACTTGTCTGTCAGTTTGTCATACTGTGGTAGCTTACGTGTTGCTATGAGGCTGAAGGCTGTGCCACCGGTATTTCAAATACTGGCAGGGTCACCCAGGGTGAAGAGTTTTTAGCAGAGCTTCTAGACTCAGACAGACTCAGAAGAATTCAATGAATAAGGAAGTCTGAAGAAGAGTTAATACTTTTGAATTGTGGTGTTGGCAAAGAATACTGAAAGTGCCATGGACTGCCAGAAAACCAAGCAAATCTGTCCTGGAAGAAGTGCAACTAGAATGCACCTTGGAAACAAGAATGGCCAAAATTCATCCCAACTACTTCGGTCATGTTGTCAGAAGAGATCATTCCCTGGAGAAGGATGTCATGCTTGGTAAAGTGGAAGGCCAGTGAGAAAGGGAAAGGCCCTCAACGAGATGGATTGACACAGGGCTTCAATGATAGGCTCAGGTATAGCAAGGATTCTGAGGATGGCCCCCAGCAGGGCAGTGTTTCATTCTGTTGTACATGGGGTTGCTGTGAGTTGTAGCTGACTCAGCGGCACCTAACAACAACAATAAGCTCACCATATATAAAATTAGTTCCTACTTAAATATCACTCTTAGATTAACACTTGTCTCTACAGATTGGTTGATCAGTCTTCTCCTGATTGTCTGATCACACACAGAGAGAGAACAAGCTAGGAAGATCTAAAGTATTCACCAACTTTAGGCATTGTAATCCTATTAAGAAATATATGATTGAATATTTTCAAGGGTAGGAATTCTGTGTGTGTGCACTACATTATAGAAGTAAATAAGAGTGTCATTAAAAAAAATATGAGATAGGAAGAAAATCTATTAACCCACTCACTATGCTAATTTGAATACTAGTAGTATTTTGTAGTATTTCTTCCATTGCATTTACTTTTCTTACCTAGTAGTAATCATAGTTTATATGTGGTTCTATATCCTGCTTTCTTTGTTTGATATTTAAAATGGGAATCTTTTAGACATATATCTTTGATCTAAGTTTTGGTGGAATCTATCTTTAGAACCCAAGCTAGAACACATCTCATAATAAATCCTTTTTGTTTTTCTAAAACTAAACTATATTCTTCCTATAAAAATGATTCTATATTAAGAATGTATGATCCCTGGAAAAGCAAGTAATTTTCATTTTAAAGTGCAGATGAAGATCCTCTGGGAAGCAATGGATAGATGGAGGGAGAAGTGGAAGAGGTTTATAGGGTAGGGAAAAACACCTGTGAAAGATAAATTTTCATAGGCAGGGAAGTGGGACTGAGCAGGGAGCAAAACCTAATAGTCTCCACAAACCCAATTGGAAGCCTCAGAGTGAAGATGGCCCACCTGGAGGAGTCCTGCTTTGGGCAGAAATAGTGCAGGAGCTCTAGTGGCGCAATGCCTAAGGCTAACTGAAAAGGTTAGCAGTTCAAACCTGCCAGCCGCTCCGCAGAAGAAAGATGAGGCAATCTACTTTGGTAAAGATTTTACCGCCTTGGAAACCCAGTTGGGGTAGCTGTGAGTCAGAATTGACTTGATGGCAGTGGGTTTGTCTGTCTGTCTGTTTTGACACTCCTGATGTGCTCAGTCCTAGGCTGAGGGCTACCAGGAACAGCATGGCTTCAGCTCAGTTGCTGAGACAGCTTGAAGCATTAACAGGTGGAGGCCTGAGCTGCTGGCACTTCTTTTTCTTTCTTTCTGTTTGTTTGTCTATGTGTATGTGTGTATTTTAAATAATTGCTTTTTTCCCCCAAATTTTTTTTTATTGTGATTTGGATGTCATTTTTCGTACAGCAGTTCATACACATTTTGTCTCATGACATTGACTGCAGTTCCCCACAATGTAACAGCTCTCTTTGTACTTCCTCCCCAAAGTTACCTCTTCCCTGGGTCCTTCCCTCCTATGCATTCTCACCACCACCACCAAGCTGTCTCCCTGTTCATACACTGCCCTTCTGTTCTCCTATGATTGTTAGATCTCTCCAAGTAGTGTATCTACCTGATGTAAATGTCTGGCCCATATCCTGTCCATTATTTGGCTGGAAGACACAGGAGTGAGTTTTCTTCTAGATCTGAAGGGTAGCTAGGGGACATAGTCTCAGGGGTCTCACCAGGACCAATAAACCTGGTCTTTTTGTTGTGTGTGTGATTTTGAGTTTTGTTTCACATTGTTTTCACACTCTATCCAGGATCTCCTACATGGATTCCCCTCCAAGTGGTTGACAGTGGTAGCTGGCCACCATCTAGTTCTTCTGCTCTCATGGCCATATAGGCTAAGGATCTCGTGGTGTACCAGTCCCTTGGACTAATTGTTTCCATGCGTCTTTGGGTTTCTTCATTCCTCTTTGCTCTGGATGAGGAGAGACTCATTACTGCATCGAGATGGTCACTTGCAAGCTTTTAAGATCCCAGTTACTACTTGTCCGAGTAGGATGTGGAACAATATTTTTGTGTAGTATGTTATGCCAGTTGAGCTTGCTGTCCCCTGTGACATGGTCCTGAGCCCACAGGCCCAACTACTCACTCCCTCTGGGTGGCTAGCTGTGGCCAAGAAGTCATCACAGCCTTGTCCCTTGTCAGCTCTAATATATACCTGGAAATTCTTATAGCACGTACAGATACACTTGTAGAAACATTGTCTGCCAACCCTATACATGATCATGGGCACCCTACTCCCTGCCTAGACAGACCTGATCATTCAGCCTGTCCACCCATCTATCAACCTGTAGATCAATGTTTCCTATCACTGACAACACAGTACAATATATGCAAAAGGGTTCATCTTTGTCATCTGTACCTCCCACGTACCAATCTATGTCTTCCTCTCCCTCAGTGCCACCATGTTAATCACTCATATTTGGTACATTGCCCTTCCCTTTACCCAGATCAATACTTGTCTCTTCCTATCTCACAGTGTTGCCTCCCCTCTCCTCCCAGCCCTGGTAACCAACAAGGAAAATTTCCATCCATATATAAACCTTTCCTTGACATTTCACAATAGCAGACTAATACAATATTTGTCCTTCTGTGATTGACTTATTTCACTCAGCATAATGTCCTCCATCTTCATCCATGTTATGTGGTATTTTGCAGATTGTATGTTATTCCTTAGGGTTGCGTAGTATTCCATTATGTGTATGTACCATAGTTTAGTTATCCATTCCTCTGTTGATGGGGACCTAGGTTGTTTCCATCTTTTTTGCTATGGCAAATAGTGCTGCGATGAACACAGGTGTGTATATATCCATTCTTGTACTGGCTCTCACTTCTTTAGGATATATACCTAGTAATGGAATGGCTGGGTCAAATGGTATTTCTAATTCCAACTTTGTAAGGAATTGCCATACTGCTTTCCACAGTGGTTATATCATTTGACAGTCCCACCAGCAGTATATGAGAGTCAATCTCTCCACATCCTTGCCAGCATTTGTTATTTTCTGTCTTATTGAACTTTGCTACTAGTGCTGGAGTAAGATAGTATCTCATTGTTGTTTTGATTTGCATCTCTCTAATGCTAATAAGGGGCTCTGGTAGCATAGTGTCTAAGGCATTTGACTGCTCACCAGAAAGCTGGAGGTTCAAACCCACCAGCCACTCCTTGGAAGGAAGGTTGGGCAATCTACTTCCATAATGATACTGCCTCGGCAACCCAAGGAGGAGTTGCTATGAGTCGAATCCGACTCAACAGTACATAGCAACAACAAAATGGCTAATAATTGTGAGAACATTTCTTCACGTGTTTGTTGGCCACTGAATATTCTCTTTGGTGAAGTGTCTATTCATGTCTTCTGCCCATTTTAATTGGATTATTTGTCTTTTTGTTGTTGAGGTGTGGGAGTTTTCTGTAAATTTGAGAGATAAGTCCCTTGTCAGATATGTTGTTGCTAAATATTTCCCAACCTATAGGTTCTCTTTTGACTCTTTTGGAGAAGTCTCTTGAAGCATTAAAAAAAAATAATAATAATTTTTAGAAGGTCCCATTCAGCTGATGGCACTTCTTGCAGCTAAATGGCAAGTTCTTTCTTGAAGGGAGTTCTTGGCACCACAGGGACTCCATTCAGTTATTTTTTGAAGAGGAAGATAGTTCTTTAAATATCTTTAAGTATCTCAATGCATCCAAAAAGTATGTTGATTATTTGTACATGATAGAGTTAAAAAACTCTCCTTTTAAAGTTCTTGCTTGGAATGTTCACTTTGCTCACCCAGGATAAAGGAAAGGGTGTGTAAAACCTCAGAGTATTTCCTGGAAATGCACACTGTGCTATGGCTTCCCTGAGTGAATATGGTCAGTGGTTGACTGTTTTTTGTTTTCTGAAAACCGTAACTCTCAACTCTCTATTGATTCCTCTCTTGAAGAGGCACTTTTGTTTCAAAGGAATATATTATCTTTAAGTAAAGCAAAAGAAAAACGAGTGCAGCATTACAATATTATATCATAACAATCTGTGTGGATGCATGCATTGGTGTGTATGTGTGTGTGTGTGTGCACGCACATGCACGCGTAGTCCTAATGGTGATTTGCACACCACTGGGTGACTTTTACACTTACTAAATTTTAGTTTTCAAGACACAGGCCTTGGGATACCTCAATCAGGAAAGCAATAAAAGCCCGTTGTGCAGTAATAACTTGAAAACAGACTCCCCCCTCCATTATGCGTCTCATCTCCCAGTTCTTGAATGAAAAGGCCACCAAAAAGGTCAATGTCTGCTGTATTTCTTTTTGACAAAATACATAAACTTTGATATAAAGAAATAAAGGAAGTAATGGAAACTGGTCCAAAAGGCCCTTTGTCATATTACCTAAAAAAGTTTCCATTCTAAGGTCCTATTTAGAGTAGATTTTGTAAGCTGATGTAATTTTTTTTCTTTAACCAGTTCATTTCTCCTGTTCAGTTTTGAAAATTTAAAAATGAGATTGACCACATGAAACAATTGATATTACTATCATAATATAGCAATTAATAAGACCTGATGTGCTTACTTTTTCTGTGATTTTTTTTTTCACACTACAATATCTCCTTTACCTAAATATTAGATGGTGCTTTACTTCAGATATTTCATTATAATGTATGGCATCTATTAATATTGATCTATAGCAATAAACTTGGAAAATTTAATAAAACCATTAAAAATATAGTTTTGGTAAATACTTCATAATTTTAAATTTGTACTTTTTCCATCAATTGATGATGAATTAAAATATGTAATCTTTTTTTTTTCCTCATTACTGTAAATATTCTCTCTAATGTCAAAGTCAAAACCCGAATTCACTGCCAGGGTCGATTCTGACTCATAAAGACCCCCATAGTGTTTCCAAGGCTATATAAATCTTTGCTTAAGAAGACTGCCTCATATTTCTCCCATGAAGTAGCTGGTGCATTCAAACCACTCATTTTGGTTAGCAGCCAAATGCCTTAACCACTGTACCACCAGGGCACCTCTCTAATGTAAAGGAGGTAAAATTACAGGATGATTTGACTTTCCTCAGTTCTTCTATTTGGTGATTTGTTTGGATCATTTAAAGGTAAAATTTCAAACGTAAAGAAATTGAATGACTAACATCCTTTAGTTGTCATACTGTTTTTCGTTTTCCTCTAGATGTCAGTTTTCTAAACTAGAGATGGACAGACACACTTTTTCTTAAATGGCCATTTTAGGTTTCCTGGGCCATGCAGTGTCTGTCACAACTACTCAACTCTGCCTTTGTAATATGAACGCAGCCATTTAAAAGCAAAAGCAAAAAAAATAAATAAATAAAAGTTGCTGTTTAGTATAGATTCTGATTCATGACAGCCCCATTAAAAACAAAAACAAAAAGAACCCCAAACTACTCATTGGCAGTGAGTCGATTCCAACTTACAGTGACCCTAGAGGACTGTATACAAGCTATAATCTTTACAGAAGCATACTGCCACATCTTTATCCCATTGGGTGGCTAGTGGATTTGAACCTTCAACCATTTGGTTTGCAACTGAGCACTTAACCACTGCACCACCAGTGCAACTTAGGTGACCCCCACATATGATATGTAAAAAAATGGGCAGTGGCTGTGTTCCAGTAAAATGTATTTACAAAAAGGCAGCATTAGTAGTTTGCTAACTTTTGTTCTAAGTTTCCAGATATTTTTACCAAAATTCAGTTCCTGTGTTTCCTGCTATGAAAAAGAATCCAGTTTGTTCCTATAGCAGCTTTAAGAGAAGCCTAATAATGTCACAACTTGAGGACATTTTAAATAAATGCTCAAACCGTCATTCTGTATTATAATTTTCATAGTATTTTTGTGCTTTTCAGAATGTTTAATAAACATTTCATTTTACATTTATAAATATTTACAAATGGCATTTGCTTTACTATCCCCATTTTACAAATGAAAAAAGTATGGCTTGTTTAAAGTTTTCCCGTTTTTGCCCTACATTCCCAGGTGTCGTATTATTATGCTTCTTATATTTAAGGCTGAGCTGTCCTTAGAGCTTGCTCTCTCCTCTTCTCTGACAGCAGCCTTCTGTCTCCACAGTGTTTACTCAGGACACCAGTCCATTCTGATCCCGCCTTCAGAGTTAGAAACCAACCCTGCTTTGTGGCTTCTTGCTGTGAGTCAGTATAAAGTCCGGGATACATTTTGCTCCTATTCTGTGATGGAGCTTTGTACCAAGGGGCTGGGCTCACAAACAGAATCACTCAAGGTAAGGAGCTCCAACTATGCATCTCCTAGAATGTTTAGAGGAAAATATTTGTTAACTCTATTAGTGACTATCAGTGCACAGGATACAACAGTTCTGTGAAATTCCTTTATTGGAAGGGCATAGAAAAATGATTTAGTGAAGTTAAAATAATACTTCACAAAAGCCATAATCTCCTGTCACCTGAAGCTTACAAGATAGGTTATGGAAAAAATTTTTCATATAAAAACTGAGTGTTTTCCCACTGCACAAAACAGTTACAGGTCCAATTATAAAATATTTTATTTGTGTCTCTAATTCCACTAAGTCTATTTGAAAGATTCTAATTTGCTTTTTCATTTGATTGATGAATTCAGTTTTTAATGAAATTAACTTTATTCTGACATTGGTATTTAAGTAAATATGTTTGGATTTAGCCACTTTTTTTTTTCCCCCACTTAATGACTGATTTTTAGGTCTCTACTCTAAACAGAATTCGTTGCAAAAAGAAATAAAGATTGTTTTTTTAGGTGGTTTGTTCCCCCCTCCCATTACCATTATGTGAGAAGAATAGTATTTCTCTCCATTTAAAATTGGACATTTTGATAAAAATATTTTCATGTACATTATATAGTCCTTACTTACAAGTTAGAAGGAAAGAATTATCTCTTAATCTGTTATGATTACTATCCAACATACTATTCACCATTTATATGTCTGAATGTATGATTGCCTTTGTATATATACAGATTATATTTGTGTGTGTGTGTGTATGTGTAAGTGTGTATATACACATACATAGTTTATCCATACACATACACATATTGACGCAATACATTTATCTCTCATGCATTTTGTTTTGCTACTCAGACTTACTATATTAAGCTTGAACAGGAAAGCAAAATGCAATATAACTTTGATATAAAGCTACACAAATAAATGTATACTTACTTGTAGTTACATATTTATACAGGAAAATAAATTTACAAACAACTTTCATGCCTGCCTATATCATAATTACAAAATGATTGAGTTCTCTCCATGTTCATGAACTTTCCCTCTATGCGAAAATAACCAAAATGTAATCATTAAGTGATTTTTAAACACTTTTAAGTATTAATTCATTCAGTCTTTACAGCTGCTCTTTCAAAGAAGAACCATTATTGTTTCCATTTTAAAAATGAAGAAACTTTAAATCACAAAAATATTTAGTATCGAGCAAGTTCTCTCATTTTGTAAATTTTGGAGCCAAATTTTTAATCTCTGGCTCTCTCAAACCCATCCACTATTGCCTCTTGGAACATATACATGTAACTATATAATTTCTATTACCCAGAATTGAAGTTCTTCCTGTGTAACTGTAGCAATATACAATTGTATTTATATACAAAAAATTGGTGCCAAAGTTATGTTGGATTGTGTTTTCTCCTCTGTTCAGGAATTTTGCCAGTTACCTATGTGCTGGTACCGCCTGGAAGGATGCATGAAGAACTGGGTGGTTTTCTGTTTGTAGCTCTATTCCTCATGCCTCTGTTTTCCCTTCTAGAAGGCATGATAACTCACTGTTTACTTTTATGTTTAAATGAGATGCTTATCATTAACTTTGTTTTCCTTCAGCAAGGCCCAAGAAGTCCCAGCTATTACCACAGAGAGTGTTGTACTTGACTCATTTCATTTCCTTCGTCTATGATTTTTGCGTTTGGCTCAGTTGACTTAAAATTGATCCAGAAATTGAGATGCACTTAATCATGCGCTTACCATAGAAACCAAGATGTGCTCAATCATAAGAGTATATCTGTAACCTTTTAAGTTTCTTTCACAGGATATAAAATGGAGAGCTGTCTTTATGCAGTTATATAAAAATTTTACTTTTCAACTCCTATATTTTTTAAAAAATAAGTTTTCTTTTTCACTCCAGTGTATGTTTTTGTGTATACACGTTTGTAGGGATGCAAATGAATGCTTCTTTTCCTCTTTCCCAAACTCCGTCCTTTATTTTTTTCAGGAAGTTGATTTTCCCCAACCTCTTTTCTCATCTAGATTGTTGCTGTTGCTTCTTACTATTATTTAATATATGTATTTAATGATGTGCTTGATAATTTGGATATTTGTATAAACTTATTATTCACATAGCAATACACGAACAGATTAATTAATGGCATGGGGAACCCTGGAAATGAATAGCTGTGTTGAATTTTCTATTGTTTATATAGAATTCTAAATTAAGGAGCTCTCAAATTACATGGAGCTAAGCATGCTGAATATTGACTTATTATCATTCTAATTATTTCTAGGCAAGAGGGCTAGACTTGTCTCGTGTACGGACATGTGTAGTTGTGGCGGAAGAGCGGCCTCGGATAGCACTCACACAATCATTTTCTAAATTGTTTAAAGACCTGGGCCTCCATCCACGGGCTGTTAGCACCTCATTCGGCTGTAGAGTGAACCTGGCAATTTGCTTACAGGTGAGTTTCATTGATAATCAGTAGGTGCTTGAGTCAACTGATGAGAGTAGCTTTTGAGTGACAAGTATACAGCACAGACTTGCATTTCCTGTTGGTTGATGCTTAGTTACATTTAAGAGAAAATTTTTTAATCAAATTCATGTGATTGGTAAACCTTTGTTTCATTATTTTTTCATTACAATCTACATTTGTCAGTAACCATTATTCATAACTTGCATTCATGGCACTTACTCTGTCCTGAACATTTTAACTTCCACAACAGGAGTAGCAGATTGTCCAGGCCACTGCTGTCAGGATTTTTAAAAAACAGCGACTGAATAAATGTTTTCAGTGTAACAAGAAATCTCTGGTAGAAATACTTAGTGTCTTATATATAGAAAATAGTTTCTGTATGAAAAAATTGTGTTACATTAAGGAGGCTGAGAAACTTGCTGTAGTGGCAATATAAAAATAATTATAACTGCATTTCTGTGATTTAGGTATAGGCAACTCCTGTAAGATAGGCTTGCATTAACTGTGGCTGAAAAAAAATATTTGTTCACTTTCTTTTTCTTCATTAGCCCCATTTCTTACCTTCTTCATCATCTCTTTGCTGTTTTGAACAAATAACATGAGATATATCAATCCCTGGAGATCATTATATCAGATTAAGACAATCTGAAAGGAAGGAAAAGGAAAGCCAAGTAGAAGTGCTTTCCCCAAGTACTCTTCATATAACTGTATCCAGAACCAGCCATCCCAGGGAATAGTTGCATTGTTGTTCCTCTAGTACATTTAAATAATAAAATATTTATCAACACCAGTTACTCTGCATGTGCTGAAAAGGAGAACAAGAAAACAGTATTGATATGCATCATCCCCTCTACCGGTTTTCCCACACCTTGTGTCTTCAGGGCAAAATCCCCAAAGAGGTTTGCTGAAGATGACCACTCTGGAGGCTGCTTTCTTCTTGCACTCATTTAGTGATTTAGGTGCTAATGACTTCGCCGTTAACTGTGTAAGAGAAAGTAACATCCACCTCCCCTTCTTCCTACATTGACCAATGTGAGGAGCTCACTTGAGACAAATTAGCTATAAAAAGGTTTTAAATTTTTAATATAACTGTTAATTGCCTCTATTTTTCTTCTCAGTTATTTTTCTTCTCAGCTCCATTTTAAAAAAATTTAAACTACCAATACCTCTCAAGAGTCGCTAAAACTTTGTTCTGTGATTGAAATGAATTCTCTTTTCTGAGAGGTAATCTGAAGAATTTATCTTTCTTAAATTGTTTTTTTAGAATACTGAAATATTTTATTCCTATTCACCTTTATCTGCTGTTTAGAAATTGTTGTAGTCATCTATTCCATTAGGAGAAATGGGAAATACAGAAATCCACATCTTCCATTAATTTTAGTAATAGAATATGATAACATTTCTCTTCCTCTGGTAAGTAATTGGGACTCCCCAGTCAAGAATAAGCTAGAAATTCGTAAGAGACAGGATTTTGTCAATCATACATGTCTCTACTTTTTTTTCTCTCTCTCTCAAAAACCATAATTTGAAGTGCTATAGAAAATCATCATTCATTCATTCATTCATTCATTCATTTATTTCTGGTTGGGGGGTGAACAGAAAGGAATGCAGAACAGATTCCATATTAACATTATAACAGTACCTATCCACTTCAAAACAATTGACAAAGACAGTTCTACAATACATTATACCAAAAAAAAAAAAAAAACCTCTATAGAAAAAAAGAATCCATTATATAAGTTTATCTCCTTACTTATATATTTTTTCATTTATTTCTGTCACCTAGATCTGAAGAATGTTTTCAGATACTTTAAAAGGAAGAACACATTGAGTATAAGGCAAAAACCAGCATTAAGAGACAAGTAATATACAAAGAAAGGGTTAGTCAAACAAGAGGACATACCATAATAAATACGCATCCAATGAAAAAGCCATAAAATACATAAATCAAACATTAATAGAATTGAAAAGAGACAGTCCACAACAATAGTAAGAGACTTTAATATACCTCTTTCAGTGAAGGATAAAACAACTAGAAAGAAACTCAACAGAGATCGAAAAGAATTAAACAACACAATTAACCAACTTGACCTTAAACCAAACCAAAACCAAATTTACTGCTGTTGAGTCAGATCCGACTCATAGCTCCCTCTCCTAGGGTTTATGAGGCAGTATCATTAGAGAAGTAGATCGACCAATCTTCCTTCTGAGGAGTGGCTGGTGGGTTTGAACTGCCAGCCTTATGATTAACAGTCAAATGTCTTAGGCACTATATACTCATGTAAAGAACACTCCACCCAACAACAGCAAAACAGACATTCTTTTCCAGGACACATGGAACATTCTCCAAAATGGACCATATATTAGGCCACAAAGCAAGCTTATAAATTTGAAAACATTGAAATTGCAAAGCATCTTCTCAGATCACAATGCTATACATTAGAAATCAACAACAGGAAGATCAAGGGAAAAAATCAAACACATGGACTAACTAACACCCTTCTTAAAAACTAACAGAAGAAGGAGAAAGTGAACCTTAAAAATTCTTGAATCAAACAAGAATGAAAACACAACATACCAAAATCTTTGGGACAGAGCAAAAGCAGTTCTCACAGGGCAGTTTATAGTAATGAATGCACACATCACAAAAGAAGAAAGAACCAAAATCAGCACACCCAGCATCTCTAACAATTACAAAAAGAACAGAAAAATAAGCATGCAGTCACCAGAAGAAAAGAAATAATAAATATTCCAGCAGAAATAAATAAAACCAAAAACAGAAAAAAAAAACAAACTTTTTTTTTAAAGAATCAACAAGTCTAGAGGTTGGTAGTTTAAAGAGATTAATAAAATCTACAAACAAATCTAACAAGGAAAAGAAGGAGATGATGTAACTAACATAAATAAGAAATGTCACAACAGAACCAATTGAAATAAAAAGGATAATAACAAGATACTATGAAGAACTGTACTCCAACACATTTGAAAACCTAGAAGAAATGGACAGAGTTCTAAAGTAACATAAAGTAACACACACTAATCTAGAAAATTTGAACAGTCCTATAACAAAAAAAGAAATTGAACAAGTCATAAAAAACTACCAACAAAAGGAGTCCTGGCCCAGATCATTTCACTGGTAAATTGTACCAAACATTCAGAGAAGAGCTGACAACCAGTTCTAATCAAACTATTCAAAAATACAGAAAAGAGGGATTACTCCCAAGTTCATTTTATGAAATGAACATAACCCACATATCAAAGGCAGGCAAAGACACCACTAAAAACAAAAATAACAGGCCAATATCCCTCATGAACATACATGCAAAAATCCTCAACAAAATCCTAGGCAACAGAATATAACAGCATATCAAAAAAATAATGCATCGTGGCCAAGTGGGATTCATACCAGGTGTGCAAAGATGGTTCAGCATTAGAAAAACAATCCCTGCAATTCACCACATAAATAAAACTAAAAGAACCACAGTATCATATCACTGGAAGCACAAAAAGCATATGACAAAATCTGACACCCATTCCTGATAAAAACACTGAACAAAATAGAAATAGAAGGGAAATTCCTCAACATAAGTTAGGGCATATATGCAAAACCAATGGCCAACATTACTCTATGAGATAGAATGAAGCCATTCCCCTTACAAATGGGTACCAGGCGAGTATGCTCTTTATTACCACTCCTATTCAATATTGTATTAGAAGTCCTTACCAGAACAATAAGGCAAGAAGGGAATTAAAAGGTATCAAAGTTGGCGAAGAAGTAACACTATCTCTATTTGCAGATAATATGATCCTATATATAGAGAATCCCAAAGACTCAGCAAGAAAATTACTGGAAGTAATTGAAAGATTCAGCAAAGTGGTAGGGTACAAGATCAACATACAAAACTCAGTCAGATTTCCTCTACATTATCAAAGAGCTCTCTGAAAAGGAAATGAGGAAACCAATACCATTTATAATAACCATCCATAAGATGAAGTACTTAGGTGTAAATCCAACCAGAAGCACAAAAGACCTATACAAAGAAAACTACAAACCCTCATACAAGAAACCAAAAGAGACCTATATTAATGGAAGGATATTCCAGGCTTATGGATAAAACCCAAATCCAACCCACTGCCATTGAGTCAATTCCAACTCACAGTGACCCACATTAAGTTTCCAAGGCTATAAATCTTTACAGAAGTAGTCTGCCTCATCTTCCTCTGGTGGAACAGCTGGTGGATTTGAACCAACAACCTTCTGGTTAGCGGCCAAATGCCTTACCCATTATGCCACCAGGACTCCTTACACTCCTGGATGTTGTTGTTGTTGTTATGTGCCGTCGAGTTGGCCCTGACTCATAGCGACCCCTCCTTGGGTTTCCGAGGCAGTATCACTACGGAAGTAGGATTGCCCAACCTTCCTTCCGAGGAGTGGCTG
>NW_006921858.1:2766328-2783760 GCF_000298275.1 Orycteropus afer afer | reverse complement strand
GGTTAGCAGTCAAGTGCTTTAGCCACTATGCTACCAGACACTCCTGGATAGGAAGACTAAAAATCATGAAAATGTCAATATTTCCCAAAGCGACCTACATGTATAATGCAGTCCCAATCCAAATTCCATCATCATTCTTTAAAGAGATGAAAAAACTAATCACAAACTTTATATGGTAAGGAAAGAGACCCCAGCTAAGCAAAGCATGACTAAGAAAAAGAACAACATAGGAGGCCTCATACTTCTTGGTCTCAGATCCTACTACATAGCCATAGTAGTTAAAACAGCCTTGTACTGGTACAGCAAAGACAAAGACAGGTAGACAAGTAAAACAGAATTGAGAACCCAGAAATAAATCCATCCACCCATGGACAGCTGACTTTTGACAAAGGGTCGAAACTCATGAAATGGGACAGAGATAGTCTCTAATAAATGGTGCTGGGAAAACTATATATCCATTTGCAGAAAAATGAAACAGGATCACACTATATAAAAAAATGAACTCAAGTTGGATCAAAGACCTGAGTGTAAAACTGAAAACTATAAAGACCATTGTCAAGGAAAAAATAGTTACAAACTTAACCAAAATGAAACCCACTGCCATTGAGTTGATAATTCTGACTCATAGTGACCCTTTTGAACAGAGTAGAAATGCCCCATAGGGTTTCCAGTGCTATAAATCTTTACAGAAACAGACTTCCTCAACTTTCTCCTATGGAGCGCTGGTTCGGACAACTAACTTTTTTATTAGTAGCGGAGTGCTTTAGTACCAACCAGAGCTCCTTAAGGCACTAATACATGGCATAAATACACTATCAAATATAACAGAAAATGCATAAACACTAGAAGACAAAATAGATGACGAGGACCTCCTAAAAATTAGACACTTAGGCACATCAAAAAATTTCACCAAAAGAGTAAAACAAGAACACTTCACCAAAGAAGACATATAAACAGCCAACAGACACATGAAGAAATGCTTGAGATCATTAGCTATTAGAGAAATGAAAATCAAAACAACAAGGTATCATCTCACCCCAGCACTAATAGTAAAGTTCAAAACAACAGAAGACAACAAAGCTAATGAGGGTGTAGAGAGACTGGAACTCCCACACGCTATTGATGGGACTGTAAAATGTTGCGACCACTGTGGAAAATGGTAAAAAAAAAAAAAGTGGTATGGCACTTCCTTAAAAATCTAGAAAGAGAAATACCATATGATCCAGCAATCCCACTAAGAGATGCATAAGAAGAGCCATGACAATAATAGATATATGCACACCCATGTTTGCCACAGCAGTATTCACAATAGCAAAAAGATGAAACAACCTAGATGCCCATTAACAGAGAAATGATCAACAAACTATGGTATATACACACAATGGAATACTTTGTAACTTTAAAGAACAATGATGAATCTGAGAAACATCTTATAAGGTATATGGATGAACTTGGAGCCCATTATGCTGAGTAAAATTAGTCTATCACAAAAGGACAAATAATGTATGAGACCACTATTGCAAAAAGTCAAGGAAAGGTTTCACACATAAAGAAATATTCTTTGATAGTTACCATGGGCGGGTGGGGAAGGGAGGGTTAACTACTAACTAGAGGATAGGCACATATTAATTTGGATAAGGGGAAGATAATACACAATAAGGAAGAGGTCAGCAATGTGGTAAAACCTTCAGGAAAACCCCATCCCTCACTATAGACATGAGAACTCACAGTGGAGAAAGACCTTATGAATATAAGGAATAGGGGAAAGCCTTTAATCGATCCACAACTCTAATTTCACATGCAAGAATTCACCCTGGAGAGAAGCCTTATGTATGTGAGGAATGTGGGAAAGCATTTAGTTGTTCCTCACACCTTGCTGTCCACAAAAGAATTCACACCTAGGAGAAGCCTTATGAATGTCCAGAATGTGAGAAATCCTTTCGTAGTTCCTCAACCCTTGCTACACATATAAGAGTTCACAACGGAGAGAAGCCTCATAAATGTAAAGAATGTGGGAAAGGCTTTTATCGGTATTACTGCCTCGCTGGCCATTTAAGAAAGCACAATGGAGAGAAGCCTTATGAATGCAAGGAATGTGAGAAAGTGTTTACTCATTATTCATCCCTTGCTAGACATATAAGAACTCATAGTGGAAAGAGGCCTTAAGGATGTGAGGAGTGTGGGAAAACCTTTAGTTTGTCCTCCTCCCTCTCCAGACATGTAAGAACTCACAGTGAAGAAAGGCTTTATAAATGTATTGATTGTGGAAAAGCCTATAAAATTTCCTCAGTCCTTACCAGAAAAAAGTTTACACTTGAGAGAGACCTTATGAATGTAAGGAATGTGGGAAAACCTTTTATCAGTCCTCCCACCTCACTAGCCATTTAAGAAGGCACACTAGAGAGAAGCCTTATGAATGTAAGGAATGCAGGGAAGCCTTTAGGCACTCCTTATCCCTCACTAGTTATAAAAACTCACAAGGAGGCCTTATGAATCTAAAGAATGTTGTAAGTCCCCTAGTAACTCCTTACACCTGGCTAGAATTACAAGAGCACAGAGTGGAGAGACTTCAGGAATATACGGGATGTGGGAAATCCTTTAGTGAGTCCTCATCCCTTACTGGGAGTTCTGGTAGCATAGTGCCTAAGGCACTTGACTGCTAACCAGAATCCTGGATGTTCAAACCCACCAGACACTCCTTGGAAGGAAGATGAGGCAATGTACTTCCGTGGTGATACTGCCTCGAAAATCCAAGGAGGGGTCGCTATGAGTTGGGTCCGATTCGACGGCATGTAACAACAACACCAACAACAGCACAAAATAATCAAGGAAAATGCTGGGAGGAGTACAAGAGTTAAAGGCAATGGAGGTAAATACTAATTCACACACAATCCTTTAATAACGATAATCTATGAGTGGATATATACATACATATAAAAGCTGAACAGATGTGGGAAAGAAAATGGGACTATACCCATGAATATATATATATATATATGTATTTGACACAGGATATTTCTATGTATGTATTTACATATACTGCAAATATATCCATAAATAGAGCATACAGAGAATGAAGTTATGAAAATTTCTTAGCTTGGTAGCATAGTGCCTAAGGCACTTGACTGCTAACCAGAAGGCTGGAGGTTCAAACCCACCAGCCACTCCTTGGAAGGAAGATGGGGCAATCCACTTCCGTAGTGATACTGCCTTGGAAACCCAAGGAGGGGTCGCTATGAATCAGGTGTGACTCGACGGCACATAACAACAACAAAATAACCAAAAACCCTAATGGAATGAGTCACTGGGCCTGGGAACTCAGGACCATAGTCTTAGGAGATATTAAGGTCAATTGACACAACATTGTCCACAAAGACATCCTACTTTAGTGAGTAGCGACTAGGGTCTTCACAGCTAACGAGTGTCTTCTAAGGTGCAACTATTAGTCCCTACTTGTGTGGAACAAAGAAAAGTGAATAAAATCAAAGACAAATGGAAACAATTAGTCCAGAAGAGTAATGGACCATAAGAACCTTAGCCTCCACAGCCCTGAGACCAGATGGTGCCTGACTACCACTACCAAGTGTTCTGAAAGGAATTACTGGAAAGAGCGGGAGAAATATGTGGAACAAAACTCAAAATCATTTGAAAAAAAAAAGGACCAGACTTACTGTCCCAGTAGAAACTGACGGAAACTCCAAGACTATGGCCCTTCATCATCCTTTGCATCTAGAACTAAATTCACTCCTGTGGCTCAATTTTCAGTCCAACAGTAGTCTACAAGGTGAACAACTCTAGGAAGGTGCATACTCTTTAGAACAATCAACTATTCCTGATCAAAAGGGCAGCATTTGCCCAAGGACAAAGTTCAGAAGGCAGGAAGGGTTAGGAAAAAAGGAGAAATGGAAATAAGAAACACAGGGAGGGAGTAGGAGGAGTGAGGAGGTTACAGTGAGGGGATTACAATTGATGATTTGAAGCACAATGTATGTGAATCATTGAATGGAAAACTGATTTGCGCCGTAAACTTTCACCCAAATCACAATAAAAAAGTTTTTTTTTTTTTTTTTAAAAAAGCAGAATATATAATATACTAAGAATAAGTGAAAAAATGGAAGTGAAAGAAAAATAAAGATAAGAAAGTGGTGTGGGGCCCAGAATGAAGTTAGCATTTAGAGGTTTGCCGGTAAGTACCTGAAATGTGAGCTCTACAAAGGGAGGGATTTTTTTTAATGCCTTTTTCATTACCATGTAATCACCTAGAATAGTCCCTGGCACTCTGATAATATTTCATAAATAGTTATTGTATAAATGTTGAATAAATTGGATTTCAAAATTCTTCATGGAGTCCCTTAGTGATGCAAATGGTTAATGTACTTGGCTGGTAACTGATAAATTGGTTGTTTGAGATCATCTAAAGTTGTCACCAAGAATTATATTTGACTCAATGGCAACTTTTTTTCTTTTCCAGTATCCTTAATAGAATCTCCTTATATAGAAAATAATTTTACCAAGATGACTATTGAATCAAAAATCAACATATGATCCATCATTGTCATGGTGTTCTCTTGCAGTTTATGAAGCATCTTTAAGCACTTTTGTACATTCCATGCTTTTTCTTACTTGTTTTCTTTATTCTCAGCTTATTTTCAGTCAGTTATTTCTTCTGAATTGTTAGTATTAGAAAATAAAATTATGAAAGTGCCTGATGATAGAGGTAAAGCAACTAAATTAAAAGTATATTCAAAGACTTTACTTTCAGGGATCATTTCTGTAGTTTGTTACTAGAGAAGTTGGAAAAACTAGGGGAAAATTTAGGGGCCCTACTATATGGTATAAATAGACTATCAAGCATAACCCAAAATGCACAAAGAGTAGAAGAGAAACTAGACGAATGAGACCTTCTAAAAATTAAATTTTTATGTGCTTCCAAAGACTTCACCAAAAGAGTAAAAAGAGAACTTACAGATTGGGAAAAAATACTTGGCAACAACATATTTCACATGAGACTTACATCTAACATTTATAGAGAGCTCCAACACCTCAACAACAAAAAGACAAATAACCCAATTAAAAAACGGGCAAAAGACATGAATAGACACTTCACCAAAGAGGATACTCAGGTGGCCAAGAAACACATGAAGAAATGTTCACGATCATTAGCCATTAGAGAGATGCAAATCAAAACAACAAAATCCCATCTTGCCCCAGCACTAGTAGCAAAGTTCAGCAAGACAGAAAATAACAAATGCTGGCAAGATGTTCACCACAGCACTATTTAAAATAGTAAAGAGATGGAAACAACCTAGGTGCCCGTCAATAGAAGAATGGATAACCAAAGTATGGTACATACACACAATGGAATACTATGCAACTCTAAAGAATAACAGAATCTGTAAAACATTGCATAACATGAATGAACTTGGAGGACTCTATGCTGAGTGAAATAAGTCCGTCACAGAATGACATATATTTTATTAGTCTGTGTTTATGAAAAGTCAAGGAAAGGTTTATATATGGAAGGAAAGTTTCTTTGTTGGTTACCAACAAAGGAGAGGGGAGGGAATACTGCTAGATAGGTAAACACAAGTATTGATTTAGGTGAAAAGAAGGGCAATGTACCAAATGTGAGTGATCGATACAGTGGCATTGAGGAAGAAAAAGACAGAGAGATACATGGGAGATACAGGCAACAAAGATGAACTCTTTTGCACGTACTGTGTTGTCAGTGATGGCAAACATTGATCTACAGTGGATAGATGGGTGGACAGGCTGAACAATCAGGTGTGTCTATGCAGGAGGGAATGTGCCCATGACTATATGTAGGGTTGGAAGATGATGCATCTACAATCATATCTGTATGTTTTGTAAGAATGTCCACGTATATAGTGGAAATGACAAGAGACAAGAGATTGTAGTCACTTCTTGACCACAGCCAGCTACCTGGAGGGAGTGAGTAGTTGGACCTGTGGGCTCGGGACCATGGTCACAGGGGACATCAAGCTCAACTGGCATAACATACTACACAAAATCACTGTTCCACATCCTAATTCAGCAAGTAGTGACTGGTATCTTATAAGCTTGCAAGCGGCCATCTAGATACAACGATGGGTCTCCCTTTATCCAGAGCAAAGAAGAATGAAGAAAACCAAAGATGCATAGGAAGAATTAGTCCAAGGGACTGGTACACCAATGTGATCCTCAGCCTATATAACTATGAGACGGGAAGAACTAGATGGTGCCGTCTACCACTGTCAACTACTCGGAGGGGGATCTTTGTAGGAGATCCTGGATAGAGTGGGAGTATAATGTGGAACAAAACTCAAAGTCATAAAAAAAAAAAAAAAAAGACCAGGTTTGCTGATCTGGTAGAGCCTTATGAAATCTCTGAAACTATGGCCCTAGCTGCCCTTCAGGTCTGGAATTGAACCACTCCTCTGGCTTCCAGCCAAACAAAAAACAGGCACATGAGCTGAACATTTACATTAGGTAGATACACTCCTTGGAGAGATCAATCATGGGAGAATAGAAGGGCTGTGTATGCACAGGGAGAAAGCTCGGGGGGCAGGAGTGCATGGGAGGGAAAGACACAGGTAAGAGGTAACTATGGGGAGGAACTGGGAAGAGAACTATTGCACTGTGGGAAATCGCAGTGAATGTCAGGAAACAAAGTGTACGTGAACTGCCATATGAAAAATGAACAGACTAAGGGAATAAAGAGTGACCTAGACACAGGTATAGCAATTTTAGATAAAGGGAGGTCAAGGAAGTCTTCTTTCTCTGTGTAGGGGTATTTCAGCAAAGTACTAAAGAAAATGATAAAACTGTGCAAAAATTTAGGTGAAGAACATAGCAAGCACAAAAACTTTGAGACAGAAGCTGGCCATTAGAAATGTTCTTTTATTATTGTTTTTATTTTGGAAAATTAAAAAATGTATGGTGATATTACTAATAAACTGCAGTCCTAGCCTGTGCCCTGAGGGCAGAAATCCTTTCTTGCTCTTCAGTGCATTTCTACAGGACTTGGCACACAATAAATGCCTAGAAAAGATTTAATAATATATTGGCTAAAACTAATTTTTTTTCCCAAATGTTTAGTCAGTGAAATAAGGAATATAATATTAGAAGTCTGTATTTTTTTACACAATTAATTTTTTTCTTTTTTTCTTTTCAAATACAAAGATGTATTTTCTGATTATAGGCAAAAAAAAAAAAAAAAACAGTAAGTAAAAATTAGCCATTAAACAAATAAATGATACCACCCATAATTCATCCTACTTGAATATAGTCACCAATAATTCTCTGATTTAAAAAAGACAAACACACAAAAAACTAAGATAGTCCCTAAATTCTAAAACTGTGTGCCTGCATGCTTATACTCATTGGACAAATTTATACAGTTTTCCCTTAGAAACACCAGAGTTATCAGGATATGTGAAAGTGGTGCTTGGCAGTATCATTTTCAGTTGATTCATTATTTTTTGGCAAAATTATTTTCTCAATCAGGTTGTTACTCTTATTCAATAGGCATTAATTTGTGACCATTCTAGTCAAGGACACAAGAGAAGGGTTTTTCTCTCTATGAGACTAGTGGCTAACAGAGAGGGATGTTATCCAAACAAGAAGTGGAACTTCATACAGCTGTTCCAGGATTTAAAAGTATTTTTGTGGGATTCAAGGGTATCACTTCTAAAGGGTTCCCTGGTCTTTGGGCAAGGCTGCATTGCACAGTTCACAGGTTTTTATTGCTGAACTTAAAGGCCTTCATTGTGCTCTGGTGCAACATGAGTCCTCAAGACCTAACCAAAATCAAACTCACTGCCGTTGAGGCGGATCCGACTCATTGTGATCCCTCTTTGGGTTTCCAAGGCAGTACCACTACGGAAGTAGATTGGCCAATCTTCCTTTTGAGGAGTGGCTGGTGGATTTGAACTGCCAGCCTTGTGGTTAGCAGTCAAATGCCTTAGGCACTATGCCACCAGAGCTCCTGAGTCCTCAAGGGGTGAAGTCATATATAGCTTTGCCTGTTCTGATTTGACACAGTGACAAAGACTTTTAAAAACATATCTGATATATGAAATTTTTTAATTCCATAAAGCTAAATTAGGAGTTCACTTGTTACTTTGCAAAAAAGTGTCTTCATTGATGTCACTCTAATCCTTTTGTGATCCAGAGTCAAAAATCCTGCTCTCCCCTATGAACTAGTTTTTACTGACCTACGTTCTCTACTTTGTATGTATTTCATGCTTTTACTCCCTAATTCTTTGATTCAAGCTATTCTCTGCCGGAAATAGCCTTTCTACCATCACCATATGTGAAAAATCTACTTCTTCAAGATCCACCATTAATCCTGTCTCCTCTATGAAGCCTTCCTCTGAATTCCCACAACACTTAATCTCTCTTGCTTCCTTAGCACTTTCTTAGTTTATAATTATTTATATAAGTAAACAATTCTTTCCCCTCTACCCTGTAATTCAGTATGTTAAGGAATACAGTTTTATTTATGAATCTTCCTCAGTGTCCAGCACAGTGTCTCACATTATTTATAGTCACTTTGAGGAATTGAATACATTTTATGAAAGGACTGATACATTAGTTGCTAATCTTGTTCATATTGATAAATTAAGCGTACACTTACTTGATCAGAGTCAAGTTCTTGTGTAAAGTAAGGTACATAACAGTACTGAATTTTCTCTGGAATGAACCTGTGGTGTGAATGTCCATCAATTAAAAGTCAGTGTCATCATTTGTAGATCCTAAGCTTCCAACAGCACTTCTGTCTCAAACAGTAAGTTCATGGCTTATACCTTAAGAAAAAAAACCTGTACATCCAGAGATTTCTTGACTATATTGGACCACTCACTTCCAGATAGCATCCAAGATCCAGATAGATCTTTCCTCAACTCATTGAAGTTTCACTTTTTTCATTTTAAGATGGAAGATGTTGAAGCCCAGAGAAGTTAATTGAACTTGTCCTAATTCATAAAGCCTAAGAAGTAGGGGATCCCTGGTGGCACAGTGGCTAAGCACGTATCTGCTAAGTGAAAGGTTGGTGGTTCAAGCCGACCAGTGGGATCCGCAGGAGAAAGATGTGGCAGTCTTCTTCTGTAAAGATTTCAGCCTTGTAAGGAGAGGTAAGAAAAAAATGTAGAACAGAATTCAAAAGTGAAAACAGACCAGACTTACTGGTCTGATAGAGCTGAGTAGAACCCTTGACACTATGACCTTCAAGCCTGGAACTGGACCTACCCCCAGGGATCAACTCTCAGCCAAGCAAAAGTCAGGCCTATAAAGTGAGTATACACTGGGCAAGAATGCACTTCTTAATACAGTCGACCATAAGAGACCTAAAGGCATGCATTTGCCCAGAAACAAAGCTCAGAAGGTAGGAAGGAGCAGGAAAGAAGACGAATGGAAACAGAAAACCCAGGGAGAAAGTGGGAAGAAGGGATTGCAACCAGTGTCATGGAACAAAATGTATATAAATTGTTGAATGGAAAATGAATTTGCTCTGTAAACATTCACCCAAACTACAGATAATAAAAATAAAAATAAATTACAGCTTTGGAAACCTTATGGGGCGATTCTCTGCCCTGCAGGGTCACTGTGAGTCATACTTGACTCGAGGTGAACGAGTTTGGTTTTTGTTTGTCAGGAAGTAACAAAACCAAGGTCAGATTCAGGTGCTAACTGTAGGAAGTAACTCAACCATGAAGGTCAGTGTTTGTACAAACAGCTACCAGAAAAAGAATTCATCAGTAAGCTGTATAATCTAAGCAGGACAACATATTAAAGAAACCAAATATATTTTAACTTTGCCAGCTAGCCAATTGCCAAGTATCTCTTGTGATTTATTATCCAAATGAAATATCAGCTTTGTAGGTGAAGTATTTGCAAAACTGAGCTGTTTATAGGCAGAATAGCATGTACATTCCATTTTAACTGCTTCCTTTCCTTCAGTGTTTTAAATCAGACTTGTTGATTCAATATGCAGTCTTCTACTGACCTCAGTATCATACTTCAAAAGACATTTGTGTCTGTGTGCGCAGTATCATTAGTGGGAGCTATTCATCAGCCCATTGTTGCCATATGTGTGAGGAATACAGCAGGAATGAAATAACTGGTAGGCCAGAATATTGCAGAATACAAATATTCTGTAATACCTGCATTTATGTGGTGGCACTTAAAATCCCGGGGATTTTTTTTGGTTTTTGTTTATTTTTAACATTGAGAATCATGAAAATTGACAAATATGAAACTTTCAAATATACAGATATGAAAATTGACAAATATAAAATTTTAAATCTTAAACAATCATAAAAATAGACAAATATAAAATTGAGACAGTCCTAATTTCTTTCATGCTGTTGTTTCAGCTATTATATCTTATAAATCATGTGATACTTTTTTTTTAACCCATTTGACATTTTAATATAGGAATTGCTCACATTAATTTTTTTTGACGTCCCTTTGAATTCTTATGTCATAGCTCTATGGCACAGGAATGGATTCATAAAATAAAATATGGATAACTTTGATTTTACATGAAAAATAGTTACGTTGTTGACTTTGCAGAAGAAAGAAATTTAGAAGTATGAGCCATTTGTTATAGTCAGGAATGATACTTCCTAGAATCTTTAGGTGTAAAAATGACGTTAATTTAAGGCAGTTTCAGTTTGTTGAATTTATGATAAAAGTGAACGTTAGAAAGATCACATTATGACTTCTGTGTTTAATTAGCCTTAACATAAATTTCACTTAGTACTATGAAAAAATGTCACTTGTTTATTATCCACTGCTGAAACAGATACTGCCTACAGACATAATTATTCTTGTCAAAAGTACAAGTTGACAGATTTTTGGTTGTATTAGATTTTTGGTTGTATTAGATTCAGACATTGAGTTCATTGTAACAGAAAAAAATAGCATCCTTTTATTCAGCAGGGGAAGGAAGGGGAATAAAATGAGGTTTTCTGTTTTCCAGAAGACATTGTGGTTGTTTGTTAGGAAAAAAAAAAATTTTAAGCAACCTTAATCAGAAATTTTGGTCTTTATTATAGAGAAAAAATAATGACTAATTTATCTGATAAGAAAGCCTTATTATAAAAAGCTGTGTAGAATTAAATCAATAATAACAGTCATAGTGAACCTCAGATCTTGAAACTAACACAATGAAAAAGAAATACCTTGGTATGAAAAGTAGAGTCACTGATTGTTGAAAAGGAGGAAGGCTGAGAGGGTGATAGATCCCTCAAGTAATTCTCCAAATAAAAGTAATAGTTATAATGGAACTTTCTTTAATTTGAACTCTTAATCCACTTTTTTCTCCCTCTACACAGCTTTTACATGAAGGAAGTAAAAATAACAGATGTCCTTGAGGACTTTGTATGCTCTAGGGAATTAGTCACATTCAGTTAAAAGTTTTACATCCTCTCCTTCTGATATATATTGTCCCAGATAATAATAATTAACATTTGAGATCATGGATCCTCTATTCTCCTTACCCAGTATATCAGTTCACATTCTAATTTCTAAGCAACAGAAACTTCCTTTTGCAATTTAAATTAAAAATAATTTATTAGAATGTAGCTCTCAAAATCACTAATGGGGCTAGAGACTCTGGAGCTATGCAGCCAGGGACAGGTGCAAAATGGATGCTACTGAACCATTCTTACGAAGATACCAATGTTATTTAGTTTGCACTACTGACATGGCTAGCCCTGGACAGTAGACCCCATTTCTAAAACCACTTCCCCAAGATGCCAATCTTATTGCAGACACCTCCACTGCTAACAGAGAGCGCTCACTTGTTTTTTTGTGACATGAGTGGGTACAGCTAGTTGGCAGAGGCTTGGTTGCTGCCCATCCCCTAGTTTAAAGGAAGTCTGGTAGGAGAGCACCTAGTATTTTCTATTACTATGAAGACATAAGAACTCTGCATCTCACCAAGACTCAAAATGTTAGAGAGTCCTACAAATATAGAAAGGGAATTTAGATACTTGGTGCCAAAAAGAAATGACAAATGGCTACTTCATCCCTTCCTTTGATTGTCCCACATCAACACATAATCTGCCCCATGCTTCATCCTATACATACCCCATAATAAAATGCCATAAATCAGCTCTCATTCTTTTATTGACTAGTACACTTACCCTTTGTCCAAAAGAGAATCAAGCTGAAGTCTTATCAGTGACTGTGACTAGTTCCAAGTCCAGGATTTTCTAGATAATACTCATTACTCTAATTCCATCACATGATCCCATCTTAATATTCCATAACCTATAGTTGTTGTTGTTGTTATGTGCCATCGAGTCGGACCCAACTCATAGCGACCCCTCTCTGGGTTTCCGAGACAGTATCACTACGGAAGTAGATTGCCCCATCTTCCTTCTGAGGAGTGGCTGGTGGGTTTGAACCACCAGCCTTCTGGTTAGCAGTCAAGTGCCTTAGGCACTACACTACCAGAGCTCCTATAGAGGAAATCCTAAAATATACTGGCACCACACATAATGTGTAAATTTGGGGGATAAAAGAAGAGAAAGGAAGAGGAACATTCAGTCATCTATTTATACAATTTCTGTTGATCTCCAGTATGTACCAGACAATGGTAATTACTGCAATTAGCAAATATTTATTGTATCTGCCAGTCACTAAGTATGTCTTTCCACCTGTACATTCAGCAGATTTGGAAATAACCACAACATGAGCTTAGTATTCCAGTAGACTATAAGATGTCTAAGTGGTGATGTAATTTTGCAGGTTCTACCACCAAATGTTCACTTTAGTTTTGGTTCTCTTGCCCTTGTCACAAGGAACAACTCTTTGTCACACACATAGAAAGTCCTGGTTTTTAGTCTGTTCCTTTAATTAATAATAAAGGAATCTAAACTTGTCGTTTATTCATTAAGTTCAGCAGCACTAGCAGAAAGACCAGTTTTCATTTCACTGTCTGTATGCTTTCATACTGTTCTATGTCACAATAGTCCCTACACTAAAATCTTCTTAGGGCACTTTGGTCTGCCAGGTGTCGACATACAGTTTCTTACCGGGCTAGATATTAAATGTTTTTGACTTCCAGTCCATATAATCTCTTTCAGAAGTACTTAACTTTGTTGGTGTAGCTTAAAACAGGAACAAACCACAAATAAATGAATGGGTGTGGTATGGTCCAATAAAACTTTACATAAATAGGCAGGCCATATTTTGCTGATCCCTGTAAAAGTGTTTTGATTAACCAGTTTGCCATTATAGGACATGAACTGTCTGCCAGAGCCCAGTCCAGAAAATACTCTGGGTTTCCGCTACCTTTGGCCCTACCAAGCCAAACAGTCAAATCTGAGTTTTCCCCCTATTTCCCAGACAATTTATGACTTGCAATCACTCCTAATATCAATTTCTAAATCAATGAAGTTGCTTAGTAGTAACCGCAGAAACATGCTGTATTTTGTTAATAAGAAAAAAAATAATTAAGGATAATTTTGGACTTTAATTTTTTATTAGGATATTAAAATTCACCAGAGACCATTATTTTAGCCCTAACAATAAGAACAAACTGGTTAGTATACAAAATCATAGTTATTTAAGGCCCATCAGAGAGCAGAAGATTCAAAGAAACCTAAATGAACTAAATTCTTCCTGGGACAGAAGGGAGCCATAATTGATTTTATCACTGGCAGAAGAGCAGGAGGAGGAGGAGTAATTTGCCATAAAAACACCACCCACCAGTTGCTGTCAGGACTATTCTGACTCCTGGTGACCCTGTGCATGTCAGAGTAGAGTTATGTACCATAGTGTTTTCAGTGGCTAATTGTAGGGAAGTAGATTGCTAGGCCTTTTTTCCAAGCATCTCTGAGTAGACTCGAAACTCCAACCTTTCAGTTAACAGCCAAGCACGTTGACTGTTTACACCACCCAGGGGCTCCTTACCATAGAAGGGGTAAAGTACAACTAACCAAACTTAATTTTTTTGTTTGTTTAATTAAATGGCTATATATTGTTTGGCAAGATATGTGAGAATCCCAAGGAGACCTAGACACAGAGTCAGTCTGCAGCCACTCACCAACTGTTTCCCAGGACCTTCGTGTACTGCAGAGAGATAATATACCAAAGGCTAGGAGCAGTATAGAAGACCAGAGAGAGATCCCTGAAGTGTGCAGGGCTTTTTCCAGCTACTAGGCCAAAGTTTTCAGAAGACTGGGAACAGGGCAAGAGGTCTGAGAGACCCCATCTGAGTTACTCTCCACCTCCAGCACATGCAAAGCAATAGGGTTCATATGTCTGAGGATGTGGCCAAAGAAGTGGGGGGGGGAATCGTTTAAGGTACTCTGGACCTTCAGTATGTGCTGAAGGCCTACTGCGGGCTGGAAGAAGATCAGGAAATCTGAAAGTAATTTCTCTGAGGTGGTCCCAGATCACCAAATGTACTGCATAGGCAGGAAGTAGAACAGGAATGCTGAGCAAAGTCTCTCAAAGGCCCTCTGTGCCTTCACCAAGAGCAGTGTATTTGCTTTGCAAAGGTTTTAGGTAGAGCAGCAGGATGGAGAAAGCTGGAGTGATACTGGAGGGAGAAGAACAGTGCACAAGAGGCTGGTAGCTGAACTATAAAGTAGAAGGAGATCTCCCACAGTTTGAAAAGCTAGTCTCTAAAATATAAAGCATAAAGAGATATTCATGCTTTTATTAGTGCTCAGACACAAAGTCCTGATCCTACCCACAAGTCATATGAAGGCAACATGGAATTGAATCTAAGTAAAACTACAGCAAAACGGAGAGCAAGCTCAACTACAGACTACTCAGACCCCAAACTAGAGACCTGATGGGAGAAAGGGTGTGCCCTTTATGTGTTACTTATTTCAATCTTTGTTGTTCCTTTATAGGCATTGTTTGCTATACAAACTAAAAGATAGACAAAAATGCAAAAAATATGACATATGTCATGGAATGAAATGACCTCAGGGGTTTTAAAATAACTGTAATAGATATTAAAGGATCTAGTTGAAAAGGTAGAAAATATGCATGAAGAAATGGAGATACCAACAGAAAGATGGAAACTATAAAAAGAACCAAATGGAAATGCTAGAAATGAAACTGCAGTATTAGGAATAAAGGAGTTGCTGTTATGGTTTAATGGGAGACTGGATATAGGCAAAAAAAGGGTCAATGAGTAACTTGAGGTCAAATAAAAAGGAATTATCCAAACTAAAACACAAACAGAAAAGATAATGAAAATAAAATGGAATAGAGTATCTGAGATTTATAGGGCAGTATTAGGTAATCTAATGTGCATGTAATAGCAGTCCCAGAAGAAAGAGGAGAGAGAGAATGGTATAGTAGAACAATATGAAGACATATTAGCCAAGATTGATGAAAGATGCCAACCTACAGATTTGAGAATCTCAATGAATGCCAAGCAGAATACATAAAAAGAAAACCTCACCTAGACACGTCATCATCAAAATGCTGAAAACCAAAGATAAAAAGAGATTCTTTAAGCAGTCAAAGAAATAAAGATGCATTACCTACAGGGGAATAATAATAAAAATGACACTGAATGCTCTTCACAGTGATGGAACCCAGAATGCAGTGGAATGATAGACTTAAAGTGCGACAGAGAATTCTTTATCTAGTGAAAATATCCTTTGAAAAGAAGGTGAAAACAGACATTTTAGACAGGGCAAAGCTGAGATAATTCATCATCAGAAAATATGTACTACAAGAAATGCTAAGAACTTCCTTAGAATGAAAAAAGATGATAGTAAATTGAAGTCCCGATCTATAGGGAAAAATAATACTAGAAAGGGTAAATATTTTTAAACGTACCAATGTATAACTCAAACTCAGTGTCCTCATCAGTTCCAACTCAGCAACCCCCATTGAGTTTCCAATTATGTTTCAATAAAATGTATTTAAAAAAAACTATAGGCACAAAAGTCAGCTTAGTGTTGCCATGTACAGAGGGTCAAGGGGGGAAATTGACAGCAAAGGGGCAGAAAGGAACTTTTTTATAAAAAATTTTTATAAAAGTTTTGGTGGCTGTATGACTGTAGGGAGCTCTGGTGGTGCAGTGCCTAAGCCATTTGACTATTAACCAGAAGGTTGGCAGTTCAAACCCCACCAGCTGCTCTGCAAAAAGATGAGGCAGTCTACTTCCATAAAAATTTACTGCCTTGGAAACCCAATGGGAGTCGCTGTGAATCAGAATCAACTCAGTGGCAAGGAGTTTGGTTTGGTTTATATGACTGTGTAAACTATACCTAAATAAACTTGATTTAAAAGAGAAGAAGGGGGGGGGGGACACAAATTATGAGTATTAGGAATAGAGAATTCTTCTTTTAGCCAAGGTGGAATGACAGGAGCCAGATCCCTGAGCATGATACTGAGAGAACCAAAGTTAGCCATATGATTTCCCCAACTCACTATTTCGAGAGAGTTTCCAGGCCATGGTTCAGGGAAGGAGAACTGAGGCAAAGCCCAGTGAACTACATGAATTGAAGAAATGGAGATGGGAGTCTGGGGAACTGGATGTGGCTAAAGTTCACAGGACCAGATACCTGAGAGGAAGGAGCTGCACAAAAATAACTCTGGAGAACTGAAGAGGCCTCTTTGAGTGTCTGCAGCTGAGTGCCGATAAGCATATGCATGCTAGGAAACTACTCAGAGCCAGGGAAAGAACCAACTGAAAGGATTAGAGGGAAATGGGGCTTGATGCTAACACAGTGCTAGGAATAGTGCCTATTTCCACCAGACTGGAAGTCCTCATAATTCATGAGAGCACTGTTATAGTCCCACCTAAAAAGCAATCCAAACCCACTGTCATCGAGTTGATTCTGACTCATAGTGACCCCCATTGGATTTCCAAGGCAGTAAATCTTTATGGAAATAGATTGTCCTGTTTTCCTTCTGCAGAGCAGCTGGTGGGTTTGAACCACTAACCTGCTGGTTAGCAGTCAACTGCCTTAGGCACTGCACCACCAGAGCTCCTTATGGTCCCACATAGAAAATCTAAAACAAGACCCAAAAAGATCAAGCTGGTTCCAAGTAATTTGACTGTATCTCAAACCAAGTTCAAGAATATTTATAGAAAGACACAATTATCCAGCTTGGTCATATGTACAATGTGTGACATCCAATCAGAAATTACCAGGCATATAAAGAAGCAGGTAAATATGATCCAGAATAAGAAGAAAATTAATAATTCATAACTAGAACAGTAAAATAGTTATTTTAACTGTGTTCCAGATGTTCAAAAAGTTAAGAGGAGGAGGCGGGGCAAGATGGCGGACTAGGCAGAAGGATTGCACAGACCCTCTTCAACAAAGAAAAGGGAAACCAATAAATACAGACACAGAAGATAATCTTGGACCCCCGAGCCTTGAAGGAAAGGATGCAGATTTGGACTAAACCCCAACTAGCAGAAGAATTTCCGTGAAAAT
>NW_006921858.1:2735955-2760188 GCF_000298275.1 Orycteropus afer afer | reverse complement strand
ATGACATGAGACAAAGTATATGTGAACTGCTGTATGAAAAGTGAATTTACTCTGTAAATCTTCACCCAAATCCTAATTAAAAAAAAAAAAAAAGTTAAGAGGAGACATGGAATATTAAAAACAATAATAAAAAACCCTAATTGAAATTCTAGAGTTAAAAACTACAGTGTATGTATTAAAAACTCCACAGGATGTGGTAAATTGGCAGAAAAAAAGATTAATGAACTTGAAGCTATTACAGTAGATTTCCAAAATACAGTGTAGACAGGAGGGGAAAAAAGGGATTTTTAGAAAGGAAAAGAGCACCAGTGAACTGTGGGGCAACTTTAATCAACTTAATATTCATATAATTAGATTCACCAAGAGAGAAATGGCAGGAAGATACAGAAATAATGGCCAGAACTTTTTCACATTTGATGAAAACTATAAACCAACTGATCTCAAAGCTCAGAGACCTCCAAAGAGAACATATGAAAAACTACTCAAAGCACATCGTAATCAAATTGTTCAAAACCAGTGATAAAGGTAAAAATCATAAAAGCATTCACAGAGCAACAAACATAAGGATAACTTCAAATTCTTGTCAGAAATAATACAAGTGAGAAGACAGTGGAGAACATCTCTAAAGTACAGAAAGAGGAAAAGAAAAAACTGTCAACATAGCATTTCATAGTCAGTGGAAAGACCTAATACAACTCTTGGTCTCTACTCATCTGGAGGAAAAGAGAAAGAATGAAACCAAAGTCTCAGAAAAGAAACCACCTACATGAACCATAGCCTCATTTACACTGAGACCAGAAGAACTAGATGGTGTCTGGCTACCACTACTGACTATTCTGATCAGGGACACAATAGCTGGACCCTGATAAATTGGAAGGGAAATGTAGAATAAGACTCACATTCTTAAAAAGTCCAAACTTACTGAACTAACTGAGACTAGAGGAATCTCTGAGGGTATCACCCTGAGAAACCCTGTAAGCTTTTCCCAAAGTCATCTTTCAACTAAACAATGGATTGGCACTTAAACAGTATCACCTAGGAGTACTGTGCTTTTAAAAAAAAAATTACATGAGACCAAACAGTCAACATTTATTCTGAAGCAAAGGTGAAAAGAGGATCGGGGAAACTAGATTAATGAAAATGGAACTACCAGAAAGAAATAATGAGAATGTTGACACATTGAAAAATTTAAGCTATGCCATTGAATATACTGTGTAGAAATTGTTAAATGGAGCCCAATGTACTATGTAAACTTTCACCAAAAATACAATAAAATACTAAAAAGGAAGAAAACTAAATAAACACTTTTTTCAGGCCATACAGAAGCTGAAAGATTTTATCACCAGCAGACACACACTAACAGAAATGCTGAAGGAAATCTTTCAGGCAGAAGAAAAATGGTACTAAATTGAAATCTCAGTTAACACAAAAGAATGAATAGCATTAGATATGACAACTACATAGATAAACATATATATGTATTTATTTATTTATTTAAAAAAAACACTGCCATTGAGTCAATTCCGACTCATAGTGACCCCTATTGGGTTTTCAGAGCTGTAAATCTTCACAGAAGTAGATTGCCTCATCTTTCTTCCATGGAGCAGCTGGTGGATTTAAACTGCCAACATTCTGGTTGACAGCCAAATGCCAGATAAACATGTATTTTTTCTTATGATTTAAATCTCTTCAAATTCCGAAACACTTTGGACTGCCTGTATGTAAAAAACCTGTAGCTAACCTCATAATTAATGCTCATACTTTGAAAACTTTCACCGTAAAATGAAATGGTTTTCAACATTGTTAGTCATCAGAAAAATGTAAATTAAAATCATATGGTGAAACAATTTCTCACTCATGAGAGTAGCAAAGTCAAAAAGACTTACACTATTAAATGTTAATGAGTATATGCAATAATTAGAACTCATTCATTGCTGGTGGGAATGTAAAATTGTACAGCCACTTTGGAGAATAAATTAACAATTTCTTGTAGGTTAGACACATTTTAACCCTATGAACCAATATTTCTAGGTATGTATCCAAAAGAAATGATCACATATTGGTTTTTGGTTCAGTTTGTAAAGAGCTTGGAAGTAATTACTCCTATCCTCATAATAAGATGAAAAACTAAAAATTTACAACTCTTAGAGTCTTCGGAGAACTGAGTGACAGGGAAACTATGTCCCTAAAAACTGTAGATATAGGCTGACAGAATCACAGCTTGGTGGGAGCAGAAACCACTGCTGGAGACAGTATTAAATAGGAATACTTAGAGAGTGATTGAAATTTTTGGAGACTAAAGATAGACAAGCTTTAGAGGAAAAAAAAGAAAAAAACAGCACTGGAGGTCCAATCCTACAGGACTGGCCAACATTTGTTAGTTTTATCTCCAAGAGCGCCTCACCAGCCACTCATTGTGAATATAGGAGAAATATCCTCTTATGCTTGTGGCAGGGAGTGAGGATAAGTAAAACATTTTGAAATATGCGTAGATGGCTGTGTTCTGCCCTTAAGAGAAACTCTTTTACCAGAGTCTAACCAATGTAGGTTTTACCAGAGCCTACTGACATGAGAAAAGTGAAATACCCAGCTTCAACACCCTTTAGCCTTCCTGTCTCACCTAAGGTGTGAAAAAAAAAGATTAAAAAGCTGAGAAACACTTGTGAAAGTCACATCCTGGGGTACAGGCTTACTAGAAGACACTTCCCCTTCCACCCACATGTTTCTATCACATCACTGCAGCTCCTGTATAATAAATAGCAAGAGATAACAGAAGAGATGAAAACAAAGACACTCGACTTTGCAAATGTTTTAATATGTGATTTAATCAAAGGAAGCTGGATTTCCATATCTGCTTCTGTATTTAATCTGTTGCTGTATGTTGCTTTGACTTATGTATGGAAAAAAAATTTAGCCTTACACAGATATGTAGTTAAGAAAGAAAGATGTTTTCTTAATACCCTTTTTAGATAATTGAGGATATTCTTCTTTGATATCACCCCAAAATTCAAGTGATAGTTTTTCAAAGTTGTACTCTGTTTCATTAAAATATGTATTTTAATGTAAAATACATTGGCTGTGTTGCAGTTTGAATGGATCTTTCACCCATGCATAATTTTGTAATAGCATACATTAGTCATTTGATAACTGAGTCATGCATTTTTTCAGTGTTGAAACATTTTATTATATAATATTAAAAAAAAAAAAAACACACACATTCACTAATCACTCCACCAATCTCACAAAAAAGTCTTTGAAGTGTTGGGAAATTGTCAGGCAAACAGTGAAGGCTCAGAGTTTTCAGAACTTGGAAGCTCAGGTTTTAGAATTGGCAACAAATACTGTGAGTTGTTTTCCTTCAAGAAAATATTCACCAAATATCCTTGTTTATATGTTAGTAATTTTTTGAGTGAAATGTATTTCCTTGGGAAAAAAAAAAAACAGCAAGTTCAACTTGCAACTCAGTCACATGCATGTTTTATTCTAGAGACAAACATCCTGTTTTCCATCTGCAACAAAAGTGCTTACTTCCCATTTCATCACACAGAATATTAAAAAGATCTAGAGTCAAGATTTTCAATTGTTTTTTAATCATGTCATCAGGAGCATTTGTAAGGGTACCTATTCTTTCTTTGATTTACAACAATGGCATGGCTTTGGAGAATACACTAGTACAACTTGGTCCTATTCATACCAAGGCATCTGCATTTTCACCCACCATTGCCATTGCATCATTAGTGCAAACGTCAATACAGTCAAATAGACTAATTAACACCTTAGGAATTATTATGAAAATAGTTTGGATTTTGTGGATCCCCTAAAAGGGCCCAAGGGATTCCAGGGGTTTGTGAACCACACTTTGAAAACTACTGCTTAAAGCTACACTTATAAAGGCAGAAAAGTAACTTTTTTTTTTAAGTTTAAATTGAGAAACAATTTTTTTTCTTTAACCCTTAGATAATTAGTACATTAAATCAACAAGTCATTGTACCTATTCACCATGCCTTCAAGTTAATCTGAAGTTCTGATTTAATTACTCTAATTACCAAATTAAATAAAAAAGAAAGAAAAAAAAACCTCACTGCCATGGAGTTGGATCCCACTCTTAGTGACCCCAACCTTCCTTCCAAGTAGTGCTGGTGGATTTGAACCGCCAGCCTTCTAGTTAGCAGTCAAGGGCCATAGGCACTACACCACCAGTGCTCCTACCAAATTAAATATGTACCATAAAACAGTGTGGGAGTCAGTTGGGTAAGGAGATCAGAGTAGAAAAATCAAGTAGCAAATAGGATTTAGTGGCACACTGCCATTAACTGCTAACTGGGAGGACTCAAGGGTCTCTTAAGTCTGTCTCAGAATAAATTCCTGCCATTCTTCTTAAACTTTTACTTCTTAGATAATTTTAAGAGATTTTACACATTTTGGTCACTTTTAAGCAAAAAGATTTGTAAATGAAGGGGTAAAAAAGCCTTGGCGTGAAAGTCATTTCTCTGGGTTTAGGCCATTAATAGCATTATAAGTGACCTTTTATAGTTGCTAACTCTGCAGTTTGTTGTTTAAGGTGAATTCATTAAACTTTATGGTTTCTAACCGTGGTTTTAGGTTAAAAGATGGAGAAGAGGAAGAAGTTATGCCAACACTAGTGAGAAGTTCAAAATTTAGACTGTTCTAAAATACATTAGCTCCCTATCACTGCATCAGATCTAAAACCAAAGTCACCCTTCCTGATCAAACTTCACGTCCTACCATTTTTCCAGAGTGTCCTTCCCACCAGCTATGCCAAACCCTAACGCCTGCTTAACCACACCTCAGTGCCTCTGCACAATCCCAGCCTGACCTCACAGCCCTTGTCTGTCTGGTGCACTCATCTTTCAAAATCCAGTTTGAATGTTGCCTTATCTATGGGACAATCCCTGCATCCCTTACTCCGCTTATATGCTGTCCAGATTATGACTCAAATCAAAGAATAGCATTTTCCATAACTTCCTTATATATTTATAAACCTATCTCTTCTATCACAACATGTGTCCTGGAAGTCAGAGCCTGTCTTTTCATCTTTTTATCTTCAGTATCTGCCACAAGAGCTTGCATATGGCAGTGACTTTATAATTGTTGATGTGAGAAATGAATAAGGCACTGAATTTTCTGTGCTAAAGAAGTACTCTGTTGTTAATATTAAAGTGACTTGTTAACCAAGGAGTGTGTCAAGTAAAAGAAATAAACAGAAAAGCTCATATCCCACCATAGAGAGAACTCTCTCTTGGTCTTTTCAAATCCCTGTCACCTCTTTAATGAAATATTTTAGCTTCTTTTAATAGTAAAATGTTAATGGAATTTCACAGCCAGGAAGAAAAGAGTCATCCTGTTCAAAGTATCAAGATCAGCTATCTGGTTTGTAGCAATCACTTATTCATACGCTTTATAAATATCTGTTGAGTGTCCATTCTGTACCACATCTTGGTACTAGCCTCTGGGGAGATAGCAAAAAGGTAGGCAAAAACAGACATGAACTTGCCCTGTGCTTACACACCAGTGGGACAGGCAGACATGAATCAAAGATTATACAAATGAAAATATTCAACACTGTTAAGTGCCCTGAGTGCAAAACAAAGAGATTTAATCAATGCAAGACTTCTTTAAGAAAATGCTGGTTTGTGCTGAGGTCTGAAAAGTGTATTAGAGGTAGCAAGAAGGAAGAAGAGTATTCTACCAGTTGCTGTGGAGTTGAGTCTAACTCATGGCAACCCCGTGTGGGTCAAAGTAGACCTTTGCTCTGTAGAGTTTTCAGTGGCTGATTTTTTGGAAATAAATCACCAGGCCTTTCTTCCAAGGTGGCTCTGGATGGACTCTAACATACAACATTTCAGGTAGCAGCTGAGTGTGTTATTTGTACTGAGTACATTCTAGTTAGGGGGCACTGCAACGATAAAGACCCTGTGACAGAGGGAACATTATGATTTCAAATGACTGAAGGATTGCAAAAGCCTGTGTGGTCAGAACAGAGAACACAGGGAGGATGCAGAATGTAAATGGAGCTGATGAGGTGGGCAGATAGGGACAGTTGTCAAGGTGCTATTAAGGCATTTTGTCTTTTTCCTACCATCAGTGGGAAATCATTTCTGGGCTTAGGGCAGGGGTGTGTCATCATCAGTTATGTGTTTTCAAAAGATCACTCAAACTACAGTAGTAAGTCTCTTCTAAATGTAGCATCATTTCCATAACACCCACATTTTCGTGTGAATAGAGAAATTCTTTGGAAAAATTGAGTGCAAAGAAGTATCAAATAATATGGCATTGTCCCTTTTAATCTGAAGAGTATCGTTTGTATGGAGACATCTTACACAAGCTGTCTTGACTCCTCAAACATATGGCATAGTAGATATACCCAATATCAATGGTACAGCTTGCTTTTTGTCTTTATTTCACATATTTCTACTTAGGAAATTTTAAACTCTTAAGAAGCTATGCCATAGTACTAAGCTGTACTAATACTTTGGTATATGATTCACTGAACAGTAAAATCACATCAGTTTGTTCGGTTGTAATTACAACAAAGTACTATACAAGGAGCTCTGGTTAGGTACAGTGGGTAAAGCATTCAGCTGCTAAACAAAAGGTCAGAGGTTTGAACCCATCCACTGTACCACGGAAGCAACAAAAGGCAGTCTGTCTTCTGTAAAGATTTACAGCCTTGGAAACTCTATAGGGCAGTTCTACTCTGTCCTGTGGGATCACTGTGAATCAGAATTGACTCCATGACAATGAGTTTTGTTTTTTGGGGTTTTTTTTTGTGGTTGTTTTTTTTTTTTTTTTTTACTGTACTAGGTTTTCTGTGTTGACATTTGCTGCATACCTTCAAATGAGATTTAAATATAACTCCAACCAAAAGAAAAAATCAAACTCACTGCTGTCAAGTCAGATCCAACTCATAGCAACCCCCCTCCTTGGGTTTCCGAGATGGTATCACTACAGAAGTAGATTGTCCAATCTTCCTTCCGAGGAGTGGCTGGTGGATTTGAACTGCCAGCCTTCTGGTTAACAGTCAAATGCCTAAGGCACTACACCACCAGAGCGTGTTCAATAAACACTTAATACCTGTGTCCTAGGAAATCTTTTATATTAATAAGGAAATTATTGATACTGTATATTTTTTAGTATATATACTTCCAACATATATGTAACTTTTTAATTATGAAATTTAATTTTAAAGTGAATCCTGCTTTCTCATTATTTTCTGGTTTCAGAAATGCTTTATTTTCATTTCTAAATAAGCTTTAGTTGGAGTGGGTAACTTTGTTTTACTGTTGGTCCTTTTTGCAGTATGCGTCTGTGGTGCAGCGGATAGGTTCAAACTTCTGACCTTTTGGTTAACAGCTGAATGTTTTAACCACTATACCACCAGACTGCCTTGGTATAGAATTTTTTTGTAATTACAACCAAGTTGTAATATTACTTTTCAGTTTTTACAAGTATGTTATGATCTTTAAACCCTTAAGGGCCCTAGAATGCATTAAACATCTCTTTAGTTCAAGGAATTCTGACATGCGCTCTTTGGCAAACTGAACATTTCGTTAAACTCACACTCCCTAAAATGTATCTCAAAACTTTATATTTTTGTATCTTAGGTTTTTTGAAATTTGGAAACATCTGTATTTTAAGTTCTTTATCTCCTTCCTCATTTATTCTTTTTTATTAATTCAATAAACCTGCTTTGTTCCAGGTTCTGTATTATTTCATCCATACATATGCAAGATAGAAAATTAGATAAAAATTAGTTCCCAACCATAAATAAGTTTTTTTCTGAGATAGTGTATTGAACTATTACAACCAAATTTGAGAATTAAAATAATTTACAGAAAACATTGACTGATTTTTGTTCAAGTTAATATTTAGGTATCAAGGAATCATGAAGGAAGGGGATTATTTGAATCATTACATTTGCTTGACTTTGCCAGTAAAAATCTGTGTACTTTCAAAGCACATACTACCTCTATCACTGCACTTTAAAAAAAAAAAAAAAAAACATGAGGACGCTGAAAGACAGCAGTAGCCACAATTACCATAGTGAAGTAAGTAAAAGAAAGAAGAATGGAATCATAATTTTTAAGTGTCTTGAACCTTTAAAAAAATTATTTTTATAGACTTGGCTCCGTTTTGAGTGGTAGTAGTTTTTCAGTCTGGCTCTGTTTGTTACTGAGTGGCAGCCCAAAGAAAACTAGTCAAGAGCTCCTTTATTGTTTTTGTTGTTACTTTTGGAGCCTGCCTAGTAGATGTGATTGCAGGAAATATGGATTGGCCTTAGATTGAACATAGATTATACCTCTCTACACAAAGATCAATTGTGCATCAATTCAGGTGCCTATGGGATAACTTCTGCTTTTCCTACACCTCTGGAAATAGTTGGAAAACATACCTAAGTGGCCTAGGAAAAAATGCATTGCATCAAAGGAATTTGATCTAGTTACTTTGCAAAGAGTTTTCAATCTTAATGATGAAGATAATTTAACACGGGTAGCAGGTGGGTACCAAAAACATAGATGATGATGAAGAGAAGGAAATGAAAGCTGAAGTGCCTTTGTGTGGGAGAAACTGCTCCCTATGAACAGAAGCTGTGATGGTTGCCACAGTATATTCACTAGAGTAGACATCCACACTGGATTAATTACCAATTACAGGCAGCTCAACTAGGCTATAAGGGAGCTCTGGTGGCGTAGTGCCTAAGGCATTTGACTGCTAACCAGAAAGTTGGTGATTCAAACCCACCAGCCACTCTGTGGAAGGAAGGCTGGGCAATCTACTTCTATAAAGATTTACCACGTTGGAAACCCAGAGGGGATCGCTATGAGTCGGAATTGACTCGAAAGCAGTGAGGTTTTTTTGCTTTTTTAAAACTAAACTATGTAGGAGGTTAATGTTTGGATCTTTTTGGTTTCAAAGTTACTTAATGTCTCTTTTACCTCTTCAATTTATCTTATAGAGGGATAGGGCTATATATACTAATTTTAGATAGAAAAGCTTCAAGGCTCACTTTCGTTGTTTTCAGAAACATGAAACTATTTCAATGAAGGAATGTTCAACAGATTGAGCCAATAAAATTCATGCTCCCAAGTTCCCAAAGAAAAAGAAAAAAAAAATTTTTTTTAAATGACAAAACCATTTGGTAACACCATTGTACTTATATATTGAAAAGTTCCTTAGCTCTTTGTGTCCATGGTTGGTCATCTATTACTCTCTCTTCTGTTGCTCTGTGAATATGTTGACATCTTTTAAAATTTGTTTTTTTTTTTTTCTTTAGCCTTTAATGGTACAATGATTAATTTTAACGATTTCCATATTTGACGTTGGTTTTGATCTTTTTATTTTGTTCCCTGCTTTTTGCATTCTCCTCCCTGACTCTCCCTCTTCTTCATCCCATTTTTAATTGTTGGGTTGTTTTGTTTGTGTGTCTGTGTGTGTGTGTTTTTATTTTTGGTTTCCATTTGTCTGGTGTTCTCTCCTTTCTTCTTCTTGTTCCTGACCTCCTGCTGCTATAGCCTCACAGGCTGTGGAAGCTGGCCGAGCAGGTAGGGGATTTTCTGTTCACTCCATACCAGTGCCTACCCTACCTACTGTCTTATCAGCTTCCAGCAGTGGGACAGACTAGAAGTTGAGTGCAGAGACTGATGAGGGGCTGCTCTAGACCCTGTGATGCAAGAGTACAGATGGCCCAGGGTGATGTAATATTCTCAGACCATTTCAAACATTCCATACTTGTAACTAACGTTTTACTTCCATTGTACATAACCAGTGGTTTGCTTCATCTCTGTTTTATTTTATTTTCCATGTTTAGTGAACTGTTTTATGATTTATTTTTTAAATTGGCCTTCTATCATTATATGTTTTCCATTATTCAAAACATCAAACCACTTCTTCACTCAGTGCTAGTCTGTAACACAGCTTTATGGAATAGTCATAGAGTTAGAATGTCCATTGAATTGTACTATTGTTGTAAGCTTCCACCTATAGGCTAATTTGCATGTGCTATTCTTTTTTTCTATTATGGTGGTGGGCTACTAATGATCAGGATTATTGAGTGGTACAGTACGTTGTAATGATATTGTCTTTACTTTTGCTTTTTTCTTATATTAAATATTCCTTTGGTACAAGATTAGAGCCTATTCCTGAATAATTTTAGTGTGACTCTACATATACATGTTGAAGGGGCTTCTTTATTTTTTGTCAGACTTGTTATAGTCACCCAAGACATTACATTGCCTTCCCAAGAAACTTATGTGTAATGTAGATTTAGTGACATTGCTCTTACATGGACAGAGATACCTGGTCAAAAGTCACCCTGGCATATTTTTTTAAGGGATTTATGCCCCAAGGTAAGATTTTTGACCCTGTTTAAAGAAATAGATATAGACAGCTCAAGACCACAAAGTCCTGCCCAGCTGACTCTGGGTAAACATACAACCTTGTATAATTAAGTCACTGCTGGAAATAACCTCATGAGGTTTTGGAGAAAACTTAAGGCACATGTAGAGCTGAAAGGAACAAAATAATTATCTCTAGTCTTTTCCTTCTTAATCTTTGTCAGTCCATGCCATGTTTTGCTTCGATATCTAAAGCTCTAAATATATACCTCTTTGAATGCATGCAGTAAAAGTTTCTTAGCAAATGATGCTTCATATCCTTGACACTTGCTTCTGCCAGCCAACCGTTTTCTCAGCCATGTCAACCTTCTTTTATTTATCAAAACATATGGCATGTCTCCTTTAGTTCTTATTTTGATTTATGTGACTGATAGTCAAGCTATGTAAAAGTCCAGTATTATCTTAATAAAATGTTCCTTTTTGCAATTAGATTATCAAAGTGAAAGGTAACAGGTATCTTAGAGAGCTATGGTTTTAGTGCTTTTAATTTTTTTTGAAGTTTGAGATTTTACCAAAGAAAACGCTTACTAACTAGTAGAAGGCACAAGAGCCAGATTTCTTTCCCCTCAAACTTAAATTAACTACAGTCTGTCATCGTTTACAGGGGACCTCTGGACCTGACCCAACCACTGTGTATGTTGATATGAGAGCCCTGAGACATGACAGGTATGATTAGCTTGTGATTTTTTTTCCCCTCTTTTGGCTATCCAGCATCCACATACCCACTAGAAAAAAATCTGCTCAAAATCTAATTATATATGAGTAAAATAGGGTTGGGCAAGTTAGCATTTCTTTAACTGTAAGCAAAATAGTAGAACTTTAACATTTCTACACATTCAGATTTGTTTTGTTAACATACTCAATAGAACAATTAAGTTTTTTGTTTTGAGATGCAAATGAAAGGTCTGTTGTACAGTAGCCAGGTGTGATGAGAGTTGCTTTATGTAACAGTCTATCCATAAGACAAGCACTTGATTCTTTTCCCTAGACAATTTCCCCAGGCACCCCATAAACATTCTACCCACATTTTGTCCCACAAATTGTATTTTGTGTGTGTATGAAGAGGTTTCCATGAAAAATAAAAATAGAAGTCAACTTTTCTGTACAGAGCAAGAATGAAAGTGGGAGTTTGGGTGGGCATTTGTAAGAATACCTCAAAGGAGGAAAAAAAGATGGCAGTAGAAACAAGAATCTGCAGAAGCAAGTCTAGGCAATCTACTTCCACACAAATTTATTGCCTCAAAAACCCATTGGGGACACTATGAGTCAGAATCGATTCGATGGCAGTGAGTTTGGGTTTGGTTTTTAAGTTGAGCCTATTAAAATGCCTAAGTGAGAAGAGATGATTTTATCATGTTTACAATACACTTAAAAAATAAAAAAAAGAGAGAGAGAGAGAACAAATTCACTGCCCTCAAGTCGATTCAACTCACATCCTTCTTGGATTTCAGAGGCGGTATCTCTACAGAAGTAGATTGCCCGGTCTTTCTTCTGAGGAGTGACTGGTGGGTCGAACTGCCAGCCTTCTGGGTAGCAGTCAGGTGCCTTAGGCATTATGCCACCAGAGTTCCCACTTTAGACTTAACCATTGAAATAGATCATTTGCTATTTGCAAATTATGGAAACGTGACAGTAAGAACATTCCCTAATATGTAGTGTCCTCTTTCATAAATTATTAGCAAGTATTCAATGAAGGTATTGCTATATGCCAAATACTATGTTATTTGGCCCCCCCCCCCCCATTTGTTCTCCTAACATTATATTATTATGCCCATTGAGCATATGGAAAAATAGAGTAGGAATGGTTTCAATAATTAGTATGTGCAACTTGGAGGCCCATCCCTGGTCTAACAAAATGTATAGCCTAAATGTGTTCTTTTATGACAGGAACTGCTGATTTGCTGTGTATGTGTGTTGTAGGGAGAGAGTTATGGTGCTGAGAAGGGATACAGAATCCTACAAACCAAGATTTTTTAATATGAACTGGGATTCTTTTCAGTAGGAAATATACATTTCATTTAGCCTCTGTAATTTCCACTCCCTATTGGCTATGAGTCGGGGCCGACTCGACGGCACATAACAACAACAACAACAACATTGTCATACATCGGGAGCTCTGGTAGCATAGTGACTAAGACACTTGCCTACTAACCAGACGGCTGGCGGTTCAACCCACCAGCCACTCCTCGGAAGGTTGGGCAGTCCTACTTCCGTAGTGATACTGCCTCGGAAACCCAAGGAGGGGTCGCTATGAGTCAGGTTTGACTCGACGGCACATAACAACAACAACAACATTGTCATACATCAGGGGCTCTTGCAATACTGTGGTTAAAGCATTTGGATGCTAACCAAAAGTCAGCTATTCGAACCTACCAGCTGCTCTGAGGAAGAAAGATGAGGCAGTCTGCTTCTGTAAAGATTTACAGCCTTGGAAAGCCTATGGGGCAGTTCTACTCTGTCCTATAGGATTGCTATGAGTTAGAATCTACTGGGTGGCTAATGGGTTGGATTTTCATACATCAGTGATTCTTAACAGGGGTGATTATGCCCTGCTAGGGGCTATTTAGGAGCTCTAGTGGCGTAGTGCCTAAGGCATTTGACTGCTAACCAGAAGGCTGGCGGTTCAAACCTACCAGCCACTCCTCGGAAGGAAGACTGGACAATCTACTTCCGTAGTAGATACTGCCTTAGAAATCCAAGGACGGGTTGTTGTGAGTCAAATCGACTCAATGGCAGTGAGTTTGGTTTTTTTTTTTTTTTTTTTTGGTTTTTAGGGGATAGTTGAGGACCCCTTTGTGGTATAAATGATAATGCATTTGACTCATTGATGAAAGGTTGGTGGTTTGAACTCACCCAGAGGTGCCTTAGAAGACAGGCCTAGTGATCTGCCTCAGAACAGTCACAGCCTTGAAAACCCTGCAGAGCAGTTCGACTGTGACACATATGAGGTCGCCATGAGTCAGAATCAAGTCACAGGCAACTAACACGATAACAAGGGGATATCTGGCAGTGTCAAAAATTGAGACATTTTTGATTGGTGCATTGGTGGGCGGTGCTACTCACATCAAGGAGGTAGAGGCCGATGATAGTGCTAAACATCCTACAGTGCATAGGACAGCCCCCAGCCACATATGACCAAAATGTCAATTGTTGTTATTGTTATTTGCCATCGAGTCGGCCCTGACTCCTAGCGACCCCTCCTTGGGTTTCCGAGGCAGTTATCACTACGGAAGTAGGATTGCCCAACCTTCCTTCCGAGGAGTGGCTGGTGGGTTTGAACTGCCAGCCTCCTGGTTAGCAGTCAAGTGCCTTAGGCACTATGCTACCAGAGCTCCTAAAATGTCAATCGCTCCAGTTAATTAGCCATGTCACACTTATAGTTTACCTACCTGGCCCCCAAAGTATAACCCTACTGTCCAGAACTATTTGTTCTACATGTACCAACTCTTAAAGGCTTAGAAACCATTTCATTAAAGCCCCTCATTTCACAAACAGGGAGGTTGAGGGCCAGAGAGAAGTACTGACCTCCTCAGGAGCATGCAGCTGCAATGTAGCATATGCAGTCTGGGACATTTTCAAAATTCAGAAACTTAGCTGTAAAGAGATTAAATAACATCTTGCAGGGGCATGTAATTTTCCAAATAATTTGTATAAGAAGTAAAATAGATCAGTTTTAAAGCCCAGATGTCTATAACCTTAATTAACTTCCTCAAAAAGGAAACAATGGCACATCAAAGAATACTTGTTTGAGTAACATTTATGCAAAATGTCTATGGTTTGGCCCTCAAAATACATGAGGAACAAATACTCTACGACAAAACGGATAAAAGCTGCTTACATAAGAGATTAAGTTTCAGATTAAAACTGGCTATAAGAATAGTAATCAAAAAAAGATAATCTACTTCATTTTGTACTTTGAGTGTCCTGGAATGTGGGGGAAGTTTGAGAAAATAGGCTTTTTCACTTATAGAAAAGGATGAAACACCTAAGGAACTCCTTGTTACCAATTTTTTGGCATTTTTTTTTACCTCAGTGGTGGCACATCTACCTACTAAGAAAGGATATGATCTGGGAAAATTGAAATGAATATAGAACCAGTATAATGCATGACTTCACCAAAAAAAAAAAAAAAAACTCATTGCCATTGAGTCAATTCCAGCTCAGAGTGATCTTCATTGGGTTTCCAAGGCTATAAATCTTTATGGAAGTAGATTATTCCATCTTCCTTCCATGGAGCAGCTGGTGGGTTTGAACTTGTGACCTTCTGGTTAGCAGTCAAATGCTTTATCCACTGTACCACCAGAGCTTCTTAATGTATGACTGTAAAGTAATACAAGTTCAGTATCTGATTATTAACACTGCTAGCAAGAGTTAAGACTCTTGAGCCCTGTTACAAGCTTCCTTTGTGATTTACTAATTCTTTGACCTTGGCCAAGTTAACTAATCCTTTTAAGTGACACTTTTGTCCTATTCTCTAAAATAATCTAATGTACACATTCTCTGACTAGTTCACCAGCTCATTATAAATAGCATCTCAAATAGAAGTGAAAGTTCTTCATGAACTGGAAATTGCTATGCAATTATATAGTATTAAAAATAACTGTCAATAATGTCACTGATAATTAATAGTAATAATGTTAATTATTGTTAGAGTGATTCAGATAAGTTCTTAGTAGGGATTGTAAACCTAATTTAGCCGAAGTGCCCATTGCTTAGACATGTTAGACATTTCTCTGTGCCCACTGTTGTCTAGGCCCACTCATAAAAAATTCTTAATAATCTACCTTGTACATTTTATTTATTCTTTATTTTGATAGAAAATGGCCGTAAGACTCTGCATCAATCATCCTAATCATAAGAGTTGGTTCTGAATGATTCTTGATTTTCTAAAAATAGGATTCTCATAGTTGGCATATTTGCTTCCATTGAAGGTATTTTGAAGAGTATGGGGATAATTCCAAGAGCAGTTCCCCAAGAGGAGTGCTCAAACTCTCTAAAAGTCCCTGGAATAAGCATCTGACCACATACCTCTCCCCCACCCCCACCAGTGGCTACGATTTTGAAAAGGCTCAGGCTCCTTCAATAAGCTCTTGTGTGTATACACACACACATACACTCTTACACTTTTAGCCAATTATTTTACAATTGCATCATAAATACAAACAGAATTAGGGTTTACTCACTGAGCATTGAACATCCTTGAATAAGTATACCAAAAAAAAAAAAACCCTCACTGCCATAGAGTCAATTCCGACTCATAGCAACCCCCTTTGAGTTTCCAAGGCAGTAAATCGTTACAGAAGTAGATTGCGCCATCTTCCTTCCATGGACTGGTTGGTGGGTTCTGGTTAGCAGTCAAATGCCTTAGGCACCGTGCCACCAGAGCTCCCTGTGAATAAATATAGCAGGATTTATTTTGTGGGCAGTTCAGTAACAGCAGTTCACCCAGAATGATACTGAAGTCATTAAAGCTTTTGCTGCCCTACTTCTTTTTTTTGTCCCAAAGCAGTGCTTAGCATATGAAAGAACACCTACACACACACACGTGCACACATATGCTCACACATTAGCACAGTGTGAACACTTGTCAAGCTGTTGCAGTCTAGTGTTGTAAGACTCACAATGCAATAGTGAAATGCTAAGCCAACATCTCTAGCAATAGCTGGCTCCGTAATCTCAACAGAAACACAATCCCACCTAAGCTCCTGTCTCTAGTCAGTCTTTCTGTAATAGGATGCCTATTTGTATGGTTTGGATTACCTCTATTTGTCCCTTTGGGCTTCTCCGATCCATATTCCCTTGGCCCCTACTTATATAGAAGTAGGACAGTGGACTCAGCTCTTCCTCTGAAACTCTGTCCCCAAACATAAGGCCTTAGTGTAGGTAAAAGGCAAAGAGATTGGAGGTAACAAGGAGCCTGTCTTTTGAGAGGAGAAAGCTAAGCCCTTTGCACAGCAAGCTTTTCCTTCCAGAAGGACTATCATTTTTGTGTGTTTCATTTGCCACTCTCACTTTTTCAATATCATTCATGCTTTTACCCCTGACTTACATTGTACATTCTCTCTCCTACTTACCAAGGAGAGCTCAGAAGGGAAGTGCATCAAGCACACAGAAAAGATTTTCACTACACTTTTACCATCTTCATGTTTTTCAAGAATTGACTTAGAAAAAAACAAAAGCAAAAGCATTCAGTCTCCTTTGAATCATTATGTAACAACTCCCTTTAGTACAGATCTGTCCCCAACACTTTCCTTGAAGTGCTTTCTCACAGCCACTGATTAGGAAATTTGGTGGACACCCTTCACCATGCCCTCTTGCAATGTGTTTGTGGTCCTCAAATATCCTAATATGTTCATTCGTTCTCTTCCCTCTCTGGCTCCATTGCCCTCACCCTTGCTCTTGTGCATCCATCTTTCACTTTTATTTCTCAACACTGGTTTCTGGTATCACTTGGCCTGTGATCAGAAGCATTCCCCAAGATTCTGTCCTTCACTCTTTTGATGTCAGACTTTTTAGTTTTGCCTGGCTGGTGATGGTGCTGCCTCCTTCCCTGCCTCTCTAGGCAGAGCACAGCTTTTCCAGGTGCACTCAGCATCTCCACACAGAAGTGCCACCAGCCCCTAAAGTACAGGTCAGCTCCCTCACCATTTCGTTGTTCCCCCTTTCTACCCTTTGTCTCATGTGGCACCACCATTCTTCCTGCCTCCCAGGCAGAAAACCTCGGTTATCTTTACCTGTCCCTTACTTATTAGGAATGAATCACATATCTTCTTCTAGCTGCATAGTCCCCTAAATCTCTCCATTACCCACACTGCTGCCACCTGTGCTCCTTCCTAGCCTCTAAATAGGCTAGTGTCCCTTGTGCCTTTCCTATTTCTGTACCTTCCCACCAGCTCTGTTGAAATTCTCCTTCGTTAAAGTCCAGTTTGTGTAACATGGCCTCCATGCAAGCCTCCCCTCAGTTATCTTAGATGAAAGTACCATCATTCTAGCTTTAAAATTCCAACATCACTTTTTGTCTTTATCAACATCTTCAAAAAAAAAAAAAAAAAAAAAACATTGCATTGATTCTGACTCATAGAGACCCTTTTGGACAGAGTAGAACTGCCCCATAGGGTTTCTAAGGCTGTAAATTGTTAGGGAAGCAGACTATCTCATCTTTCTCCCATGGAGCAATTGGTGGGTTCAAACCATCAATCTTTTAGTTAGCAGCTGAATGCTTTAACCAGAACTCCATAAAATGTGTCTTAGAATGTAGCTAACATACTATAGTGATCTGGAGTCAGATCAGTATTCAAATCTTATCTCTACCTCAGGTCTCTGGACAAATTCATTAATCTCTAGAACTCTCACTTTCCCTATGCTTAATATGGGCACAATAAACCTTCCTTTGGGGGATAGTATGCGACCCTACGGGCAAAAGAATGAAATACTGCCTGGTCCTGTGCCAGCCTCACAATCCTTGCTATAACAATGGGCTCAGGTATAACAAGGATTATAAGGCTAGCACAGGACTGAGCAGTGTTTCATTCTGTTGTACATAGGGTCGCTATGAGTTGGAGCAAACTCCATGGCACCTAATAACAACAGCAACATGAGAACCAAATAAAAGAATGCCAGGAAGTACCAGGCCTGGGCACAATGTCAATTACTGAGCACTCTAGTTAGTTGTCAGGCTATTACTAGACTGGTGATGGTGGTACTTTTCTCCCACAGAGTAACACCTGCCTGCTCAGTCCCTGCAGCACCCAGGGAAAGGGAAGTGCTTGCACAGGAAAAGGGTCCTGTCAATGTTTAACCCAGGAAAGAAGGAAGGGAGCTCAAGCTGTTTGAGTCTATTTCCAAGACTGGCCACTGGAGTGAAGCAAGCAGTTTCAGAGAATAAGAAATGGCAAGAATAACAAGAGAGCCTTTTTAAAAATATTGGGCTTATTTCCTTCTTGAAACTATTCCTATATAAACAAAAAAACAGGTTATTGTCTTCCTAACTTCAGGTTGTATTAAGATGCTGTCATAAGGATTAATTACTTTTCCTGTTGCTTTGGTGATATATTCACTTGGGAGCCCCAAGGCACCTGTCCAATTATCACTTATTTAACCTGGAGAAGGTTAATTTGTCAATATGAGTGTGCAATTTCCCTGAGAGAGGAAGAGGGAGAGATTTGGGGGGAGGGAATGTGTGCTCACGTGTGCACACAAGAAAGACTGAGAGGCAGAGAGAGAGAGACACTAGGCTGGGGAGGAGAAAGTACCATCGTGGAGACACACGATCAAAAGGTTTCACAAATATATTTGATTAATCATTTCTACTTGATTTTCTGTCTCTTTTTTTAAATTACCATTTCCCCCCAGAACTGTGGTGTTTGAGATTTCGTAATTTGCATTTGTAGCAGGTTGCCATGGAGAACAATTTCTGCCTCATGTAATGGAATACATGAGGATACATATTCTCCCTACTTCTGGAATAAATTTAGTTTCCACATGCACAAGGAGGAAAATGATGAAATTATTCTGAAACTATTTGGAAGTGACTGCTAGTTTTTAAAATATTCTTTATAATATACTTATTTAAAATGAATTCACAGTCTCCTCAATCACTTCCAATTTCATCTTTTCTTAAGCACTTGAACTTTTCAGACTTAATATAGAAAAGAACAATATATTTTTTCTGCATTTCAGCAAATAGTTGTAGCAGTTTTTCAAATTTTATAAACACACTGTTGGCACAAAGACCTAGAATGAAAGCTTTCTTAACTTCCTCCTTGCTTGTAATTAATTGCATTGCTTGTAAAGTCATAAGTAATGGGTTAAATAAACCTAATCTCACAACCACTTAGATAGCATATAATTCCTGGTCAATGATTACCAAAGTAGGAAGATCTGGAGAGAAGTAGGCATAGGATAAAAGAGCATCAGCAGACATGATTTAATGAGCAACAAGGTAGGAAGAACAAGCAGAGAGATTAAGACAAAACTAGTAAAAATGGGGTCCTCCTCTTGAGCAAGGTATGCTCTGTGTGTGTTTGAAATTAGCTGTGGACACGAGTTTAAATTCTCCATTTAATCTTCAATGAGTTAATCCTGGCCTCATAGCAAAATGAAGCAGAAGTCAAAGTGGAGTTTGCACTCCTTTCCTAAATATGTTTGCCTTCAACTTCTAATGGTTTGTGTCACAATAATTAGATTACTGCAGCACTCATGGGCAGTCTCATTGCTATATATGTTATGCTTACCTTATTATTACATATCAAACCCTTCTGCTCCTGCCTCTCTGTGCTCAGAGCCTTTCTTCAGGGAGGCCCATCTGGCAGCAGTGAATATAATCTATTGGATTAGATGCAATCCAGTTCAGAACCTAGTTTTCCTGACTCAAAGCCAACTTCTTCCACTTTTAGCTGTGTAACCCTAAACACATTCACCTCTCTGTGCCTCAGATTCCCTGTCTGTAAATTAGTGATAATAATACCTACTTCATCCAATTGTTATGAGGATTAAATAATACATCTAAAGTGCTCAGGATGATGTTTGGCATATTGTAAGGCTCAATAAATGTTAGCTGTTATTACTTATATACTGCAGTTGCTTATTTATCTTTATTATTATTATATATTCTACTTTTTTTACTCTGGCTATCTTCAGGTATGAACATGGTCTTCTAATTCATTTCTTATCCTAGCTCAATATCGAGTACAAAATCAAAGCTTAATAGATCAGGAATGTAGTATAGTTCTTATGAATTCTTTAAATAGTACCTATGAGGTATATTTGAAAATCACATGACTTTTCCCATGGAGAAAAATGAACAACAACAACAACTACAAAAAATTAACATTTTATAAAATGACTCCTGTGTGGTTATTTGGGGGTAAATTTCCAGTTTTCATTCTGCCCCTAGAGACAAGCCAAAGTCTTTTATGGATTTGCTTCCAAGTGCTTAGTTTGGCTTCCAACATTCCTTGACATACAATTAAAACTGTGCTCCTTCCCCTTCAAAGCTCAAAACAATATAATCAACTTGTCAAAATCTGTCCTTGAACCGGGTGTCTATGGAAGAAGAAAGCCACTGTGCTAGGAGAATCATGGCAACCATCAGGGGCTAATGGCAGAACATGGAGCTGGTCTCTCTTTTTGAGGAAATTCCTTATTTGTTGCAAGAGGTAGGGCTCCTAGGTAACAACTCTGTACCAAAGGATTTTTTGTTGTTGTTTTTTAAGGATGTGAGAGAAGTAAGCTCTTTACCTTAATATTTTTTGTCTTTGATTTATTTCCATCCTGTATTCCATAGAGACTGTGTATATATATTTTAAGCTCTTTGCTATTTTTACATTGCTATTTTTAGTTTTATATCTCATTCCACTTTCTTCTCATAGTTAGTCCTGCCAGGAAATCCTGAAAGAAAGTGAGAAGAGCCAGAGACTAAGGAGCCAAGGCCTGGTACTAATCCTAATTCTGCCACTAACAAGCAGTGTGACCTTAAGCCAAGTTACTTAACCTTCCAAGGTCTCAGTTTATCATCTCTTAAAAGAGGGAATTACAAAAGCAAATTTCTAGTTTCCTGCCTTTTTCTCTCTAAAATCTATTATCCTACCTACAAATCCCCTCCCTATGAACTATGCTCCTATCAGATGTCAACTGCACATATTCACTGGATCATTGATGCAGAGCCTTTGATCTGACTTTGATCCGACTTATCTTTCTGTCTCCCACATCATCAGTTTTTCTTCTCTACTAAAGTTTTTCCATCACATAATAAACATGATACAGTAAATGCCACTATAAAAAGAAGTCTGCCTTATTAGATCCTTGTTAACTACTACCCCATTTCTCTGCTCACCTTCATAACAAACACCTTCAAAGGTTTATCTACACTGACCTTCCACTTTTTCATAAAGCCTAAGCTTTACTGTAAACATGCTTATCAGGGTTTCCCCTACCTTGTTGTTGTTGTTAGGTGCCCTCAAGTCAATTCCAAGTCATAGCAACCCTGTGGACAATAGGACAAGACACTGCCTGATCTTGTGTCAGCCTTACAATCGTTGCTATGTTTGAGTCCATTGTTGCAGCTACCTTATCTTTTTTGATGACCCTCTACTTTATCAAGCATGATGTCCTCCTCCAAAAACTGGTCCCTCCTGATAACATGTCTAAAGAATGTAAGATGACGTTTCACCATCCTCACTTCTAAGGAATGTTCTGGCTATACTTTCTCTAAGACAGATTTGTTCATTTTTCTGGCAGTCCATGGTATATTCAGTATTCCTCGCCAATATCCTAATTAAAATGCATCAGTTTTTCTTTGGTTGCCAAATCTAACATTCAATTCCCCATCCTTGTTGTGCTCTGCCCCAGCAGTCTTTGACACAGTTGACCTCAGCCTTCTGTCAGAAACCGTTTCTTCACTTGGCTTTACAACACAGTGATTGTTCTTCCAAAGTTTCTTGCTTGATCATCCCCCTCTGCCCAACCTGTAAATGTTTTTGGATGATTGGGTGATTTTTGAGTCCCTCCTGCAATTCAAAACTTGGATGAGTATTGAGTAAATATTTTTTAGTCTGCTAGAACATTTTAGATTCTTCTGAGAAATTGTTCTCCTGTCTTAAAGAGGAGGGCATTCTGCATATCTTAAGAATCGGCCTGGAAAATTTGTAAAAGTATAGAAATCCAAGTTGTCTCCTGACACCATGATGATTGATCTTGCTAAAAGCAGGCTGGAACGTTTGGGCCGTATGCTCTCTTTTTTAAGTTGAATATACCACTGTCTAAGTGCTACTGACTAAAAGGCAGATTTATTTTGCTGTTTGTATAAAATCACAAAGCAAATGGAATAATTGCAGAACTCACATACCCACCTAAAGATAGCAATTGCACATAACTCAGCCCCAATGTCACTGAACTTGTATTCCTCACGAGAAGTCCATTCATGTCTCTTTCAATGAAAACAGCTGCTTTTCTCAACTGCCCATAGTTACCAGGAGTAGTCTTCTTGCATCTCTGTTGTTGTTAGGTGCCATCGAGTCGTCTCTGACTCATAGCGACCCTGTGCACAGCAAAACAAAACACCGCCCGGTCCCTCACCAGCTCCACAATCCCATCACCACAGCCACTATGTCAATCCATCTCGTTGAGGGCCTTCCCCTCTTTCGTCGACCCTCCACCCTACCAAGCATGACGTCCTTCTCCAGGGAATGGTCCCTTCTGACAACATGACCAAAGTAGATGAGACAAAGTCTGGCCATTCTCATTTCCAAGGAACATTCTGGCTGCACTTCGTCCAGGACAGATTTGTTAGTTCTTTTAGCAGTCCATGGTACTTTCAGCATTCTTCTCCAACACCATATCTCAAAAGCTTCAATTCTTCTTTGGTCTTCTTTATTCACTGTCCACCTCTCACATGCATATGAGGCAATTGAAATATCATGGCTTGTATCAGGTACACCTTAGTCCTCAGGGAGACATATTTGTTCCTCAGCACTTGAAAGAGGTCCTTTGCAGCCAATTTGCCCAGTGCTGTACGTCTTCTGATATCCTGACTGCTGCTTCCAATGGTGTCGATTATAGAACCAAGTAATGTGAAGTCTTTGACAACTTCAATGTTTTCTCCATTTACCGTGATGCTGCATATAGGTCCAGTTGTGAGAATTGTTGTTTTTTTTATATTGAGATGTAATCCATACTGCAGACTGTATTCTTCAGTCTTCATTAGTAAGTGCTTCAAGTCATCCTTACTTTCAGCAAGCAAAAAGTTATGTTGTCAGCGTATTGTAGGTTGTTAATGATTCTTCCTCCAATCTTCTTCATATAGTCCAGCTTCTGAGATTATTTGTCCAACATATAGATTGAATAAGTGTGGTGAAAGGATATAACCCTGACACACTCCCTTCCTGATTTTAAACCATGCAGTATCCCCTTGTTCTGTTTGAAAGCTAGCCTTCTGGTCTATGTACAGGTTCCTCATGAATACAATCAAGCATTCTGGAATTTCCATTCTTCTCAATGTTATGCACAATTTATTGTGATCCACACAATCAAATGCTTTTGCATAGTCAATAAAACACAAGTAAGCATCTTTCTGGTATTCTTTGCTTTGAGCCAAGATCCATCTGACATCAGCAATGATATCCCTTGTTCCACGTCCTCTTCTGAAGCCAGTTTGCACCTCTGGAAGTTCTCTGTTAATATACAGCTGCAACCATTTTTTAATTTCTTCAGTAAAAGTTTTCTTGTGTGTGATATTAATGATATCATTCAATAATTTCCATATTCTGTGGGATCACCTTTCTTTGGAATGGGTACAAATATGGATCTTTTCCAGTCAGTTGGCCAGGTAGCTGTCTTCCAAATCTCTTGTCATGGCCAAGTGAGTGCACCCAGTGGGGCATCCATTTGTTGAAATATCTCAATGGGTATTCCATCAATTCCTGGAGCCTTGTTCTCAGCCAGTTCCTTCAGTGCAGCTTCAACTTCTTCCTTCATTACCATTGGTTCTTGATCATATGTCACCTCTTGATGGGTGAAGATTGACCAGTTCTTTTTGGTACAGTGACTCTGTGTATTCCTTCCATCTCTTTTTGATGCTTCCTGCATCATTCAATATTTTGCCCATAGAATCTCTCAGTATTGCAACTCAAGGCTTAATTTTTTTCCTCAGTTCTTTCAGCTTGAGAAATGCTGAGTGTGTTCTTCCCTTTTGGTTTTCTAACTCCAGGTCTTTGCACATTTCTTTATAGTAATTCACTTTGTCTTCTCTAGCTGATCTTTGAAATCTTCTGTTTAACTCTTTTATCTTGTCAGTTCTTCTATTTGCTTTAGCTACTCTCT